>NC_087519.1:14700485-15003992 GCF_963921805.1 Phalacrocorax carbo
GACCCACCCAGGTGGGGATACTGCTGCATATCACAGCATTTCTGTACTCCAGAAGCCCTGCTGGCCCATGATATTATTGCAAACAGAATCCAAGAAGAATCCTGCCTGGTGTTCTCAGCTTATTTAAATTATGAACTTCTTGGGAAAGCAATCACATCTCCTCATGCACCCAGTCCACCGCTGCACACGTTGCCAGCACTCAGAGAAGAACATATTCTTTTCAGCGCTTTGCCTTTGCTGAGTGCCCACTGCCTAAACAGCACATGGCAGTTCTCTCCTGTGTTTATGAGGGCTTTTGTTTCATCAAAAGAAGAACTGAACCCTCAAAGTTAAATATACACCAATGTTTGAGTTATTACATTAGAAAGTTTGTGTGGTGATTAGGAGACAATGTAAATGTCCTATGGCATTTTAAGATAAAATTTTGAGCCCACTATCTTAGACACTGTGGCTTTAATAAGTTGCACTGCATTACAGTAGGATAGATTATAGACCATACCCTTGGCTCCAATATAATCTTGCTACCAAATGGTTTGAAAGACAAAAGCCTTCAGAGTTTGCTTTTAAGTCAGACTATCCCACCAAAACAGAGAAAACCACCTGTGAAGCATTGTTATCTTTCCCTTGCTTTCTCCATTTTCATTTCATGACACAATACAGGCATACTACAACAGAAAATGCTGTACATCCTCTTCCTCCCTCCCTTTTAGTGCTAGAACCACTTCTTTTATCTGAAAGACCAGCCACCTAAGGCTCTTTTTCAGCACATGAGTATGTGTGGTTTTCTCTCCCTACTTTGAAGGATGCCAGTGAATGCTGTGTTCATAGGTACAGAGTGCAAAGATACCTATCTGAAGGAAAAAATGCTCTGTAAATCTGTCAGACACCTAAAAAAGGAAAGCATTTCACTGTAATTTAACTGCAGAGGCATTTTATGTATTTTAACAGTTACAATAAAGAGGAAAACTTTCATTATGAGGTTCTGGGATTCAGCTGTGCATCTTTCTTTAACACTAATAGGAGACTCTGCTGTTTCTGCCCACCTAACACTGAAAAATTACTCAGTAAAAATTACTTGTCTGGTGCAATTACACCCTCATCTTTCAATTAGCATTCTCTCTAGTAGTTAGGGTGGGCTTTAGGAGCTCAGTAAAAAGATATTTCTTGGCTGAACAAAGTCATCTTCTTACCAAGTAGATGGCTAGCTTCAGCTTTTCAATGAGCACAGGATCCTGAAAGCATTTCATCCTCATTACTGAATCACAACACTGCTGGTGAAGTGTGAATGTGGATGCTTCGGTCTTCTGGGAAAGGGGAGCTTAATATTGAACAAACTACTATCCAGGGAGAGGCAAAGGAGACTAAGAGGAGCTTCTGGGGCAGAAGAGGGCTAAAGCCAAATATTTTTATTGGTATCATTTTTCTTTTAAAAGGGAATGAGTCACTTAAATATTTCCTCTGATTTGTATTTGGCTGACTGAATTATTGTCAGAGAGAGGGAAATGCCTGTAATGCAATCCTGAGTGGTGAAGTAAACAGCACATATAAAAAAATACCAGGGTCCTTAAACTGGATAATGAGCAAAGAGCAATGTTTGTATATGTAAATCCGTCTCTGACACTAAGTTGAATCATCTAACAAGAACAACACCAAGATTCTTTTTACATTGCATCCTTTTCTCCCACTTTAAAAAATTTCAGGCTGAGCAAACCTTTTTTTCCCTGAAAGTACTTTTTGTTCAAAATGCCAGGAAATGAAAGAAAACTGTTCTAAGCAGCAAGGAAGGTGTGATGGTGACAAAGAAGCAGCTCCCTGGGGAGCTGGGTGAAGGCAGCACCACAGGGCTAAAGCCCAGGAACCAGTCCCTGGGGCTGCTCAGGGCAAGGACAAGGATTTGTCCTTCTCACTTCCCAGGACAGCAGCTCACCCTGTTCTCGCAAGGCCTTTTGAAGTAAGGTCATGGAGATCTCACCTTTCAAAACTTTTTTCTTTTGTATAAGCATATATTAAGCCAAGCACAAGAATTCCTGTCCCCCAACCCAACCGAGGATCCTACTTATCATGCTCCAAAAATTATTCTGTCCCCTTCTCTGGCCAAATGAATGACAGATTATTTTTACAAAGCAGTGGCCAGCATTGCCATCAAAGTTTTGAAACATATGGGAGCACTTCTGTCTTTTATAATCTGTTTATTATTAAGAAAAAGCATTTATGGGATGAAGAAGACACAATATAAGACTCAATTTACAATGCAATTAGGAACACTTATAAAATTTCTCATCAATTCAAAGTTTGAATTTTTTTAAACCTTGTTAATTAACAGCAAATGAAGGAGAGAGTGGCAGGAAATAAAATATTTCAGTAAATCCTGATGTAATGAAGAACTTCCAAAGGTTCTTGCCAGAAGATTTTCTAATTTTTCAATTTTAAATAAAGAAATATATCTAAAATCAGATTAAACCATCTAGCCCTGAAATCTGGCCCTGCTCTGAACAAGAATTGCTTTCACCACCAGGAGAAGTTGTTTGATACAGGAAAAGAGTAGTGCTGGGGCAGCCCAACAGAGGACAATGGGATATGTTGACGGGAAGTTGCTCTGTACCCCACCGAAGATGGTAAAGCTGGTCATAGCACATTCAGTTAAAAACCACCTCCACTATTTTCAGTGACATGCCTCTATTACATGCAGTGCTGCCTAATACAAAGTAAGAAGGAAGGGACAAAGCAGAGCTGAGAGAGAAGAATGCAGTTAGAAAGGTTCAAGGAGTACTCACATAGTTGAATTGCTAATGTTGGCTCCTGTGTTTTGGGTGGAGGGGTTTTTTTTGTTTGTTTTTGATTGCCTGCATTTGTTTTTAGAACTGCAAACTAAAAGTCTTGAGAAAGGCCAATCTGCCAGGCACATCTGACATGAGAGGTCAGAAGCTGTGGCAGTAGCACAAGGGCTGCTTATTTGGGTAATCAGCAGGCTACACATTTTGCAATGGGGCCTCTTAGTCTTGTCTGCATGTCCAGCTTGTGCAGGCTAAGATGAGCTCTGCTGAGTTTACACTACTTTTAAGAGCTGTATGCGTTATAATAAGCATGTGTATGCAGAATAAACATATTCTGGTTGCTTTTGATTTTACCTTTGATCTGTCCCAGAAGTCTGGGAGCTGGAGGACCAAAAGATTAAAATATGATACTCTGGAAACAATTCACATGAAGATGGAACAAAGAATCTGGGAATTATCAACCAAGGCCTATCCTTGGGAATTCGGTATGCCAGCTCATCTCCCAGGCATGCTCAGACAAGATTTCTATAGCCAAAAAAGCTCCCCAGTATTTATCTAAACAAAGCATCCAGATGCTACAAGAGATTCAGACCCACATCACTAATACATTGTGGCCTTGTCTCTGCATAAGCGTATTAAACTGGATTATTTTACAAATTACACTGCATTCCTACACAGTTAAATAGAATGGCAGGAAAGCTCAAAATTCAAAATACGTATACTGAAATGTGTGATGCTTTGTTCAGTTGGTAGCAGGTAATTTCACAGATGTTTATCTTTTCTTTTGTTGTATGTTTCTCTCAAAATCAGTATCTGGGAAAATGTGAATTAACAAGCATCTGTACAGTGGGAGGATGACCACACAGTGATTTCAAAATCATGTTCTCATTACTGCTAAAAATATAGTTTGTTATTCCAAGAAGGGTTGTAACACCTCTGTAATTAGGGACTGCTCTGGCCTCAGGGGAATCCTAATAAAGCAAATTTCATACATTGATGTGCTTCCTATTGCTTCATTTCTTTGTTCTATCACCCTGTTGTTAATAACACCCTGCAGCAAAAAATGTTCATGAAGCCAAGAGCTGTCCAGATAAGAGAAAAGGTCATGATCCCCCTAGTGCGCGTTCATCAGTGAATGGACACCAATCTGAAAATAAGAGGATGCCTGTCAATATGGAATGTAAGGCAGCAGCATAACATCAAATTAAAGCCAACGAATGCTCACACAGTTGTACTGGGCTCCAACCTTAACCAAAAATCAATAGTCAACAAAGTATTACAATATGAAGTGACTGAATCACTAGGGAAGGAGGTAGCAGAGGGAGGAAGTGCATGAAATCTTTGCAGACGTTATTATACTTATATACACATACTCACACAGATGATGGAGAAGATGATGCTCTGCTGCCTCTGAATTTTAGCAAGAAGCAGAACCTTAGCTACCAGGTGTGTGAAATACAGTACAAGATTCCACCATGCCTGCACTATTAATGGAGGGTGCAGCGGGTACACCCCTCCTTTTATGCAAGGTCCTGAAACCAATAAAATGTATTACACACAGCCTTCATGTTTGATCACAGCCCCAAATACTAAGGGTGACTGCTGACCATAATTCATGTCTATTTTATGGCAATCCCTTTGAATAATCACAGTAGCAGTAAAAATTTCACAAGACAAGTGATGTCAGATGGATTATGGGAAGCAGGGATTTTTGCCAAGGAAAGGCTATAATGCAAATATTGGTTTGTCTTTGATCTTTTTGATAGGGTATGTTTGTGGGGGAAAACACCATGCAACTACTTCACAGTTAAGTTTGCCTTAAAACCCTCTACATTTATCAGTAAATATGTGAACAGCAGTAAGATTGTAAATTTCTATCCCCAAGTCTAACTTTTGGCTAAGGAATTTTGCACTTTCATTTCAGCTTGTTCACTGATGACTTGTTCCAAAACCACTTACAAGCAGTTAGGAAACTCCCCAAAGCATCAGTGGAATTTGATTCAGGCCCCAGAGATGTGGGGGATCGCTCCATCCCTAACTACAGAAAATGCTCAAATTAAAAGTCTTTATTTTTCCCCCTTGTTTTCAAACAGGAAGTATTCCAAACAGTAAAATGGCTAAAAAAATTAAAAACATAGCTATCCACAGCATAGGCTTGTCTGATAACTCTTATTTTGCTGAGCAGCTGAGAAAGCAAAGAGAACCAGGGAATTTCCTATTTGTACATTATTTTGTGTGAAACAAATCATTTAAGCAGTGAGATGGTCCTCTGGTTTGGTGTTCTTCATTTTGCCCCGCTGAACGTACAAGATTAATTTTGCTGCCTGAAGGCCACCCTGCACATAATTAGGCCTGATGTTGGAAAACGACCTTAATTTTATCCATCAGTTTTGTACCCAGAGTAAGTACAGGAGCTCTTTATAGCCCTTAGACATCTGATGACCAGATTAAACATGCAAATCAGATAGTTGGATGGCTAAGCATGATTAATCATCCCTTACTTGAATCTATAAACCTGCACAAATAATTAATTTTAAAGTTTGCCATTATTTCTAAAGATAAATGCATCAACAAATTTAAAGACCGCTTTTGAGCTCTTCTAAAATTCCCAGAATGTATGTTTATAGCTTATCAGAGAAGCAGGGAAACTTAAGATTCCTCTGTTTTTTTCAGGATGAGTTGTTGAAAAAAAACCTGAAGAAGACATTAACTAGGATAAGGTCCAGTTGTTCTAGGCATTGCACAAACGATGCAATGATCACCTAGATTAGCTTATGAACTAAAAAGAAAGACCTAGGCAAACAAATGACATGAAGAAGGGAGATTGCAAGGGAGGCGTCCCAAAAAGGGGAAACTGGGTGCAAAGCAGATCAGATCCACAGATTTGTATTATTACTTTTGTATTATTACAACTGTTTCTTTCCACCTCCTTCAAAAACACCTCGTATTAGATATTTTATCGAGGCAACAATTAAGATTTCATGTTTACTCATCTGATTAGTTGCAGGATGGAATGAAGAAAATAGAAGTCAGTCTTATTTCCAGAACAGCACGTGAACCTATACTTGGATAGGGACTTTGTTACCTGACCTCCACGTTTGCTTCTGCATTATGCAAGAACTATGTTGTAGCCTTTTCTTATTAGCCAAGCTATAAATTTACAGGACAACTATGATCTGCAACCTACAATGCAGTGTCTATTCCAGTAACCCAGGGACTCTTACCAACCAATTTTTTGTTTGGTTTGTTTCTTTCACGAACCTTGGGTTCCTCATTTTCAGGGCAAACTCTACCTGGAGCAGATGGTGTCTCAAAGCTGCATTATAAGCAAATCTTCAGGTTTATTACCCTGTTAATTAGGGTCACTGCCCACTAATAATTTAGTCAAATATAGGATATTTTTTAATCAGCCAGTCATTGCATTTATTATTTCCTTTGGCTGAAACTGTAATAAACACTATGAAATACTTTAATTTATGATACTTCTACCCACCATAAAAATGTTTAACCTAGCCCTAAATTTTCTTTAATGGTAGCTTTCATTTCTGTTATTTCAGATCTTTTAAGACTCTGTAGTACATGTTCTGGTAGGTGGACTTCACTGTCATTTAATGCATTAGCCTTGCTAACCAAATCCACTCTTGAATAAATGTGCTTTGTTCTCTTGTGGATGAGGAGTATAGCAGAGAACTATCCTGTTACTAGACATGATTACTATATGTCACTGTATTAGAGCAGGATACATTTTGCCTATGGAAGATGCTGTAGACTAGACCATTCTGAAATCCTGCAGGTCACTAGTCCAGAAACGAGAACAGGTTTGGAGCCCTAGGAACTATTCAGAGGACTGGCTCCATTCCTGGTTCCCAGTCACCCAGAGATGGTGGCAGCATTTGTGGGGCTGATTATAGGGCATATGATCCTCAAGAACCTCCAGGAAAGATCTTGCTGTCTTCTCAACTGAGAACTTCAGGAAAGCTGCCCTGAAAAATTAGATAAGCTCAGTGCTGATATTTTTACTATTTTCATTCTGCTGTTAGAGGAGAGGTCTGTGCAAACCTAGTAACGATGACTAGTGAAAGGGGAGAAGAAGGAGGAGCTGGTAGTACTCTGCCACATTAATGAAAGGTGTTGCAGCAAATGCTTAAAAGAAGAGGCAGCTGTACTTTCCAAGGGAAGCAAACCTCTCAAAATGGACACACACTGAAGAAATAAATGCCAGGACTAACTAAAGGTTTCCTTGAGTATAACAACTAAGGAATTATGTATGCAGGATATAACGCCAGCAGCTCATCCTGACAAGAACAGATAGACAGAAAACCGGGGTAATGTTCCTTTCATGAGGGAGGAGTATTAACCATGAAGATGTTTTTCCTCACCAGCAGGACTGAATGCATTAGGATTAGGAGCAGAGATGGGCAAAGCAAATCCTGAGAGGTAAGGAACTTGTCAGCATGATATTGATGTCACAAGTCATGCTGATGCCCAGGTAGTAATAGTGCTATTTTTTTGTAACTGTTATTTGTATTAAAGTAGCTGAGATTAGGATCTCTTTGTGTTAAGCCTTTAAGCAAGGAAAGTCAAACCCCCAAAGAGAATGCAGTCATCAATAATAAGACAAGCAAAAGCTGGGAACAAGGCACCATTATTATTCCCATTTTATAGCTGGAGAACTGAGACACTGAGATTAAATGACTTGTCACCAAAAAAAAAAAAAAAAGGTCTTTGGCAGGGTTGTGACATGGAACCATATCTGATTCTATAGCTTCTGCTTCAACCACAACATCTGCCCTCCTCTCTATTACCATATAAATGGTAACAGCAAGTAAATAACATACTACTCACCTAAAAATCTCAAACCACTTAACAAATACTAATTAAGCCTAATGATGACTTTGGAAGAATAGTAAGTATCCTCTTAAGTGTTCTTTTGATCTAAACAGGCAGGCTCTGCCTT
This sequence comes from Phalacrocorax carbo, assembly GCF_963921805.1. Taxonomy (NCBI): domain Eukaryota; kingdom Metazoa; phylum Chordata; class Aves; order Suliformes; family Phalacrocoracidae; genus Phalacrocorax; species Phalacrocorax carbo. The sequence continues at coordinate 14,708,217 of NC_087519.1, forward strand.
CCCTTGTTCCAATAATGGGCATCGTATTAAGGATGCCAAATTGTCATCCTGGCATTGAAAGTATCATCCTATTCAGGACGTAGGGGATAAAAAACCACAACATACGACTGAATGTCTGTAAACTGTTAAGTACTCTGTCACTTTTACAGGATTAGGAGGCTGCTTGTGGAGTATAGCCACAATATATATCTTGAGATCTTGACTCAGATTCCTGCCAGCAACAGAGCTATACCTCAAAAAATTGCCTAAAACAGCAGCCACAGCAGGAAAAGGTTGACAAAGCACAGGGACCCTTTAGAGCTGTGGATCTTGTACCTCTTGATATCTCAAGGCAAGAGGCCACTGCTGTGCCAACAGCAATGGGGAATGCTACAAAGCTGGATATTACTAGGGGCTATAACTTCAACCTCAGACATCCAAGGCAAATGCTGTGATCACATCTCAAGCAGATTTTTCTTCCATAGGCTAGTGTACAGGCTAGTTATAACTAAAATGACACTTTAATTTATGGCTTTATTTCTCTGAGCAATGCAGGGTTAATGTCCTGTCTGAGGAAAAGTGGAAAAGTGATATTTCCTTTGTTAGCACAGTCTCTTAATGTAGAGTTACATCTGTGGCAACGACCAACATCACAGGGCTGTGTTTTAAGCCCTCTTCTTAATTTAACACAACAGAGCATATATTTTAAAAGATACTTCTCAGCTTGCCACGGGCATCAACATGTTGCAATTTAGAGGCAAAAACCTAGGTGCAACCACCATGGCTTTTTTATTCCTTCCAAATGGTCAGTTCAACAAGACAGAGAAGACAATACTGCATGTGTCCTGGTGTTACTCTAGTACTGGTTTATGTTGCTAAAAAGCATCTGGTAGCAACAGATAAGTAGTGGCTGTAGGGATTGAGGGAAACTTGTCTCTGGATCTGATGACTTGGATGCTTTGTTTCCTCAATCCTTTCCCAGTTGAAGGGGAGGTGCTCTGTCCTGTGAGGCAGAGTTCCCCACCAAGGTAGATGCTAAAAGTCTTTTTTCTTTCTGCGTACACTTTACTTTTGTCAAGCAGAGCCCCAGGAGGACAGACTAAGTGGGAAGAAATGTCACTAAGTAACAGACTGTTGCTCCAGCAGAGTAGAGCAGGTTGAGACTAATCCAGGAAGGGTTTATTTCTCTAAATGCTATGGTAACCCTGCCAGACTCCAGGGATATTCAAGGAATATTATAGGAGCCTCATATTCCTCAGAGCACAGTGAGGATGACAGCAGGCTCTGGAAGAGCAGACCACAGTGAACCATGGGTACAGTTTCAACAGGAGTTCAGCTCCAGATCCTCATGTGGTGGCCTGATGATCTAAAGCAGCAATGCTTTCCATTGGTTGATATTAGTAGAGTCTGCAAAATCAGAGCTGCAGAAATATTATTATTCAGCAGCTAGGTTGTCGAATACCACCAGGATGACAATAATACAGTGTAGTACCTAGGGAATGCTGGAAACTGCTATGAACTAAAGGCTCTTCTGCACATATAAACTAGATAAAACAAGTATACAAGTGGGCCACATACAACATGCCTTAACAGGCCAACAATGCTGAGCACAATAAAGCGGCTAAATAAAACTTAAAAAATGGAATAGAGGGCTCTATAATTGTACTAGACACTCCACAACTCTGACAAAAAGACTTGATTGTCACAATATTACAAAAGCAACTGAGATGATTCTCCAAGGCAACTGGAATTTATTTTTCTGCCCAGAAGAGAAAAATTGAACATTTGTCTTCTGATTCAAAACAGATTGCTATTTCTGGAGATGTTAAATGCACAGAAAAAAAAAAACCCTAGTGGAATTTGATATTATAACAAATTCATGAGCTCTTAAAATGCTAATTCTGTTTGACAAGTACTATAGTGATACCTGCACTGCCATAATTACCCAAACTATATGCTATATGAAGAGTTATCACACACTGCCTCCCTATGTGTGTTACTCAGACCTAGAGTGTCACCATCTGTGCATTGTGAAGACAGCAAGAACTCATTTCATAATTAGTATAGGTGGAAAGCACTGTACCACTTAAGCAGAGTGTTCTACATAAGAACAACGCAGCTCAATAACAAGCTTAGCATGTTTAAACATAATTGGTTGGAGAAATCAATCCTCTTCTCTTGTGTAATTGTTGTGCATGTGAGTGAGAAATAGGACTGAACCTGAGAGAGCTCTGCTGGGTGGCTCCTTTAGCTGTGGGTTCATATTTTGGTGCAAGTCCTAAGGAATGTATTCAGAAATAAAGCAAGGATTGTAAGTAAGAATGTTTCTTCACCTATTTCTGGGCAGACCATAAACAGTAATTGCAGCGACAGGCAATTTCTCCCATCATGCCTTGTACTCTATTGAGTTCACTCAAGATGTAATTGGAAAACAAATACAGCAACACCATCATCAGGACAGACACAAGTGCTTGTCTTGGGAACGAACTGTTGTATAATGTGATAGGTCTTATTTCCACTGACACTCTTTATTCTTATCTAATAAATACACTGCCACAGCCTTTTCAACCCTATAGTAATAATTAAACCTCATACATATATATTGGTGCTCCATACAGATTCAAAAAGATATTTTAATAACTATTAAATGTTAAGAATTGGTCTGTCTGGAAAATAGAATCTAGCTTATCAACAAATTATTTCGTTAATATAACATTGTCCTCCCCTCACACACTTACACAGCACATAAGGAAGTTGTAAGTAGCAGCTAATAGAAGTGGATCTTAGTAAATATAAAATTTTTTGCTAGAAAGAGTGCATGGCATTACATAGTTACACTTATTTTTATCCTTTCTGTTTATACACATATCCAGTGTACTCAGTGAAGTAACTGAGTGACTTGCAAGATTAAAGATGCACCAATACATTTACTATGAAGTCCATAATCTATACAAAGAAGGAAAGAAAAAGCAATTACCAGTGAGGAATAAAACACTTGTTAAAAATACCAGCCAAAGCTTAAGAAGTTAATTTGATGGGATTGCACATTTGATATGACTCATTTGTTTGATGGTTTCAGTCTTAACAGGTACATGGCTGAACCTGAAAGGATAATTTCAAAATAAATGTATAGCTATTAGCTTCTGGACACCATAAAAGTCATACAAGAACAGCATTGCAAAGGCAAACTAACTAAAAGTATTTTGAGAGACACACTGACACTGCCAGTGACTGCAGCCAAGAATCTTTTTATCTGCTTGGGAGGGAGAAAAATTCTAGATTTGAAAGCATTTCTTGGCTTCCTCAAATACACTTCTTTTTTTTACAGGGCTGCAAGCCAGAAGACACAACATATAACATGGTGCTGCACAGGAATTCATTGCAATTTATCATTATTCATAGCCACTTATCTGATATGACAGTGTTGTCAATTATGTTGTACCCACTAGCTAACATGGGACCAGAGATGCTTCATGTAGCAGTGTTTAAAACTGCACATTGGCTTTAAATGAATAAACTTTATTCAGTACAGATACTGCTAACAATGCACCTCTCTTACAAATGTTCATGTCACAAAGGCTCCCCATCCCCGCTGATAAATAGAAATCTTAATATTTACTACAGGAAGTGCAAACATATAGAACTTATCAAGTAGCATTTAGCTCTGCTTGCACTACCACAATTATTTGGTTACCTTCTCCTGTCTGCTTCCTGTCTGCTAAGTGTGATGCTTTTTTTTCTGCCTAATATCCTGTGAAGGTGCCAATTATCCTGCTGCTTATCAGCTGAAAACTATGCTTTGTGCAAAGGGAGCATCAATTATTTGTGAGCAGAGAGCAAAGCATGTTTGAATCATAATGATAGGATGCTGGGGCTTCCAGCAAGTAGAACATATCAAAAGGTAACATAAATCTAATAAAGTGTAGGTCATAAGGGATCATCTCAGAAGTCCGCACTTCAATCTTTAATTGTTAAAATTATGTTAGTTTTCCAGAAGGCAAGTCTGTGAGTGTACATGAGTTTACTATAGCTTAATAATGGAAAAAAAAAACACAGCAGAAAACACAGCAGAAAATATATTTTCTTCAAGCAACATCGTCTTTAAGATGCATAATTTCTTCCACTCAATTCATTTGAATCATTAGGCTTTCTACTTCAGTGCTGCTGTTTATGCCTTGATTCTACACTGATAATCATATTGCAGCAAACCCTCCTTGGTCTCAGCCAGACATAAACATGCTGCAAACCTGTAATCCTCTGCAGATTGCAGAGAGAGTCTGTAAAATGATTTTGTGGGGACACCGGTCTCTTTATTTGGTATCAACATCGCCTTTACGAGCTTCCCCCCCAACCTTTCAATCTCAGGCAAGCTTTTGTACATGGGGGGATATGGGATAGAGAGATTAGGTTATTCCTTGAACTACCTCTGTAAGGTCAACCCTTTATATGCTTTTGAAACCCAATTTGAAGGGCTTGTCCCTACTTTTTCCTCAAGGATTGTGATTCACAAGGGTTACTACAAGAGACCATTATCTTATTGTAACACCTGCTCCAAGTGGTGGGACTGCAGGGTAACTCCTGCAAACCAGCTTCTTTTCTATTACAAAACTGCTTACCTGCTGACTGACACAGTCTCATTCAAATGATGTACAAGTGTGTCCCAACCATTTATACGATTATTGTGCTCTTCTTTCATGAGGCTAGTACCCACTCCCCACCATGACTCGGGTCAAAAATCAGGAGACAGTGCTTCTGTGGAAGATTTGAATACTCAGAGTTGCAACATGTAAGGAATAAATATCACACTGACTTCTATACCTCCAGTGGCATAGGAATCTTATTTTGGATTATTACCCTGCTACTAGGAGAGCAGTGGTGCTGCTTCCTAGAAAACTGTTGAAACTTATTAAACTACTCAGTGCAGAACATTACTTTTAGGCCACTCAGCCTCAAGCAAAAAGCTTCCTAATTCCTAAAAAATTCCTGCTTCCTAATGAGTGCATTCTCATGAATGAATACTATACTGGCACTGAGGAGAAAAACAGTGATGTGTCAGGCTCAAAGCACTCATCTAAAACACTACAGCATTAACAAAATGCATATGCACACAGATATAAAGGCCAACCTCTAGTGATGGTCATCATCTCGCAACAGCTGTCTTGCGATGGTCAGAGGTGTGGGAGATGCTTGAAAAATGCAGGGCAGCAGATGTGACACAAACAGCATCATGGAGAATGAAGCAGAATGAGGCAGCTGAGGAATGGCTCCTTTTTCTGCCTCATATCTGCACATCCTGGACCAGCCTACAATGTTCTGTGATCAATTATTATACCTGCAGGGCTGCTTAGTGATCTAAAGAAATTCAATATTTTCAGCTGCAGCTTTCTTCCCAGCAATTGCAGGCCTCTAGCTTCCAGAAAATGCACCCCGCACACCAGTTTGTAACCCTGTGCCCCTTGCAGCTAAGAGCACGCAGGCACTCTTTGTGCTAGGAGAAAATACGCGTGCTGACACCCACTAATCACTGGTGTTCTTCAAAGAAACTGACGGAACAGCCTCCTCCTCGTATTACTCATTTCAATGAGTACCCACTATTTTCCATTTGCAGTGGTTATGAGTGAGAGGTGCACATGCTTCTCTGTTCGACCACAGTAATCTCCCATCATTTGCCCAATATAGTAAATTACTCCTCTGCTCTGGCACAGCACTGGGAGTACAGCCATCGCTGCTATTGCCATGCCTTCACTTCTACTCCACTGTGTTGCATTTGGAGGATTTTACCAGGACATAGGATTAGCTCCTGCTGAAGTCCTGAGGTCACAGCTTGGAACTTGAGAAAATGGCCCCTAAAACCAAAGCATGACCTGCGCTATAAACCTAAGCAGGAGAGTAAAACATGTTGCTCTAGCCCCCTGTACCTGTTCCTCACAGTGTACAATCCTCATGCGGACCCAGCGTCCCTCAGCAATCTCATTCTGGGAGGGATTTGAGAGGCTTGGGCAGAGCCAGGTCGACAAGCTCACAGGATGGGATATTATTTCCTTGAAGTGAACATCTATAGGGTAACAAATTACTTCTGCTGCCCAGTAGATAAAAGATGGGAGGAACTGTGTTTCTCCAAGCCACAATCCCCGCTCTGATGTGCCCTGAGGATATTTTACTTCCTTGGTTTGCAGCCTCACTGGGACAGGGGCTGCAAACAATAACCTGTGTCACAAGGCAACCCAGTCATAAGACAAGCTATTGAAGCCAAGGTTTCCAAGGCTTCAGTACCTAAAGTGATATTCAGCCCATTTCTGAATGATACACAAAAAATCTGTGGACAGCTGACTGCTTTCTCATGGCATTTATGCAGCTTGGCCTAGGACCAGGACTAGCAGTTATTGTTGCTGCAAGTAGGGATAGCCAAGAAGGCTAGTTAATTTAAATAATAAAGTTACAAATTAATATCAACATTGAAAAACCACAATCTTATCAGAGAATTCTTCAACTTACACAGCTTTATTCAATTCATAATTTCTGGGAAAGAACAGAAGATTAGACAGACCTTGCCATGGCCGTGGAAGTCAGCAAATTTGAGTAAAAGAGGGACTTCTAAGATACAGGGCATCACAGCCATTAAATACAAGCAGCTGCATAAACAAACACAATTGGGTGGCCTGGTAGAGTTCAAAATACATCTGACTCATTCTAACAAACCTTGTAAACACAGCATCAAAATTTGGACAGCCTTTCTGATCATGGAGTGCATCATCTGTTGCACACCCCACTTTTGTCCCATTGTGTCCAGTCTGAATTTCTTCTTGCTAACACTGCATCTAGCTCTGCCTTTAACTAGAAAGCAGGGAAGGAAAATCGCACCACCTAGGGACAGTGAAATAGAAGATCCAAGTACAAACAGCACCATAATCTCCACATCTCACCTAAAATGCATGTTGATTACAACAGCTTTAAAGGAGTCAATCTTTGGGAAGCTTGGCTTGATTTGTTCACTCTAATATGACATTTTGGTAATCTCTTTTAGAAAAGGCAAGTTCACTTTGCACACAGGGATCACAATGGACTACAGCATTATTGCATCTGCTGTGACAACAAGGCTCCTCTCACACCCTGCTCAGGCCCTTCTCTGCTGCTGAAAGCTGAAACTGTGTTGCTCTGGGGACTCTGGTGAAGCCATGGCAGATCTGACAGCAACCAAGGTGCTGTGCCACAGCAAGCATTGTGCGACTTTCCCTGGATGCACCCAGAAAAATCTCTCTTGACCTCATCCTCATCCTTTGTAGGGACAGCATTCAAAAGGATAGGATAGGAGAGAACTGTTGCAGTGTTCCTCTGGGGATAGTATTAATTTCCCAAGGATGATGTTAATCAGAAGGGCAGGAATAATCCAAACATTAATCCACACTGTGGACAGTAGGCGATCATGGAGCCAAGTTAAGAAAACCACTGGATTTATAAGTCTTTGAGATACCTGAAAAGTGGCCACACAGAAGATCTTGCCTTATTATCTGCCCTAGTTAATTCTTCAGGTGATTCAGGTAAACCCTGGAAATGTTGAAGAGTCACAAATGAAAGAATGATGTGTTTTCCATCGCAGTCCTCATTTTTCCCACATAAATCCAGGCAATTTGATTTCAAAGCTCTATCTGCTCTATCATAGAATTTGAGGATAAACTTAGTCTTCTTAGCTGATGACCGGTACAATTAGTCCCAGACTGACAGCAAATGTTTATCAGATTTGAAATATTCTGCTTCTGCTATTTCTGAGGTACAGTAATGAAAAGTTTCATACAATTTTGCTTTATCTGAAAGTTCATCTAAAGAGAAAGAATATAAAAGGAAAGTAGGATTAACCATTTTCTAGCTATATCCCAGAGTGTAAACCTCTTGGATACCTGCAAAGAAGATTATAAATCCTTCTCACCAGGCTTACACCTTTCATTCTGCTGACACTCCTTTAGGCAGCTCTGTGGCCCTGGGAAGCCCATGGAGGTAATCTTTTTTTTCCCCCTTCCATCACCAGTAAGAATGGACTTACCCTTCCTCATGCCTACTGGATGGGGCAGGAGGGGGAATGCACACTCGTGGTCATATTTCACTCTTCTGTACTGTTTTGTGGAGGATGATATCACTGGCTGGAAACAAAGGCAAACACCAGAAAGGAAGGGTTGCTTTTGCCTGTTCATCTGAGAACTCTGCTTTTACTGACTGTCTCCTCTGATGTAGTGACAGGAGAGAAAAGCTCTTCAAGGAATTGAGTCAGGTCACATAAATTAGACACTCAGACTTGTCCACTGCAGGAGCCCATCTCTTCCTCTATAAAAATCTTGGGAGACTAGCCTCATAGCGTAGACTCTTATGATAGGCCCTTATGAGGGCTTATATGAAAATCCAAGTTAATTTTCCCTAATACATGGTGCCTTTCTGTTAGGAATAATATTTAATATTACAGCTGTCAAATGACAAAGAAACACCAGGGAAAATATTTGTTAATGTAGTGGCTGCTAGGTTAAAATGTAGCATGAAGGAAATATTTGTACACAAGAGCCAATAAGAAGTCACCTCTATGAGCACACCAGGAGTGTTCACCACAAACCCTGGCACCGTGAGCAACCTCCTTGCTGCCCTGCCATGGAGGAGGAGAAGGTTTGGGCACTCCCTGCCTGCTGAAGACATCAGAGCTGGCAAAAGACACTACTTATCCCATTTTCCTTCCACAGCAGTTATATCAGAGTAAATCTAGTGTTTCTGAAGAGGGAAGGTTCTCCCCTCTGCCCAGAGGTTTATTCTTCAGTAGAGACTCAGAGGTACTCCCTGCCAGCTGGCAGCCACACCAGTAGTGCTTTCTTCCAAGCTCTTGCTTTTGAATTCACAGACTGTAGTTTCTGGAGTTTATAGGAGATTTGGGGTCCCAGATGTGCTGTACAAGCAAGATGAACAACAAGGAAACCCCCCAACTGAAACCCAATGGGCCAACTTAAGTTAGCAAAAGAGCAGAGGAAATTGCAACCAGCTTTATTAGTGCTGAAATAAAGGCTTGGGAGAATTCAGCTAAAAAAAAAAGATCAAGATGTGTAGGAAGGTTTTTATTTCATCTGCACTGATTTCTCCGTCTCAAGCATTTTGCATGGTGTTTTGAAAATACAAAGGCTGACTACATAATAAAATGAGAGTCTGGCTAGCTTACACAGTACAGCACTTACTGTTATGACTGTTTACCCTCTTGTGAGTTGACAGTTAATTAGAGTAGGTTTCTGAAGAAATATAAAACAAGTATGAATGCTTCAAAATACAATTTATAACTGTCTCATTACTGCACATGCAAGTCTTTAGTATAATGATCCATAGTGCAAATATCTACATCTTAAGTATTGAATGTTTTGAAGTTTTATGTTTATGAAGATTTATTTATGTTTAGGAGCTCAAAAGTAGGTCAAGATAATACAACTGGGTTGGGAAAAGTTATTTTCCTGGGTACTGTTCAGTGTTTGTCATGGATCCTGGTGACCCTAAGCTAACCACTAATTATAGTAAGAGCAGTGTATTTGGCAAACCATTGAAAACAGAAACTTTAAACTCTATAGAGTTTGCAGGTAGTCCCTGGAGTGTTACAGGATACTAAGGATGAATGCCAAAGAGGAATTTTTTATCTCTCCTTTTTCCCTTCTTCCACTCTGAAACAATCATCAATTACCCTTATCCACTGGCACCATCTCATCTAAGTTCATTTTCAAGATGAAGTTTCCTCGTTGGATGGTGGCTGTCCAATCCTCTTTCTGTCCATCATGGACTGCTTTAGCGCTGTCCCCAGATTGACAGCCTGAGAGCGAATCAATAATAATTATCAGACTGCAACCACAGTGAACTGTGTCATTCTGTGATGGGATAGCACTGAACAAACAGCCCCACATCTACTGCTACAGCTTTAAACATGTGGTCCAGGGCTGTCCATTTAACTACTCTGATCATGTGGTTAGTAGTAAGCTGTTGGCCTTTTTTCCATTCAAACATAAAACCTTTAAAAATTGCATGCTACTCTAATACAACTATGCCATGCCCTGCTTTTTGCTATGTAAAAACTTTTTGCCAGCAGATGTTAAATAAGCCCGTGAAATAGAACAATACAAAACTGAAGGGGAATAGGCTAGTATCCTAGCCTATTAATTTCCTAAATTAAAAGTGATAGGCATTTTGCATACTGTGTGAATGACAAAGGTCCAAGGGCTTTTCCAGCTGGTGACAATGTTCCTGGCTCAGCTGGTATACTGCAGTCATCTTAGGCCAGATGTTGTCCAACTGCTCTGGCAATGAAAGAGCTGGACGAAGGGAGAAATAGGCTCATACTTTCTGGGGGAGAACATCCTAGGGATCTACAACATAAGGAAAGGCATATGCACATTGTGCCATAAACTCTAGAAAAGAAGAAGAAATGAACATATATACAGGCAAATTGGTACTGAAATTTCCAAATCAGTTTTGAGTCTTAAGACCAAAATTAATGTTCTGGAAGCGCTACAAAATATGAAACTCAGATGTTGGAAAAGGAATAATGTGAAAAAGGCACTAGTCTAAAATGAATAATTTTCACAGGATCCAGAGGTATAATAAATATAAAGTAGCACAAGATAAGGATGAAAAATAGCTTTTATATAACCGTCACGTGGAGCAAAGATTGGTGGGCTTTTAGAATGAAGTCCAGAAACTGAAGACAAAACATAAATACTATAAGAAGCAGCACCATCTTTTGACCAACTGAGAAATGTGAAATTAAGATTTCTTACCAGATAACAAGACTAATTTCCTGACACAAAGAGTATGAAATTCTAAAAATACACAAATACATAGATGAACACTATACCATACTCTTACTAAAATGGAGTGAGAGATTCTTGACACACTAACCATGGTGTTTATAGAAATATACAGTAAAACAATTGCAAACTGATTTTATACTGCATTTCTTCAGGTTTACTTCAGTATAAGTCCAGATGTTTCTTACAGTCTCAACAACAAACTAAGCCAAGGCATCACCAGTATGAGGACATCTGAAAGGGCTGAGTGCCAAGACCAATCTATATTACTAACCCCACAAATGTTAACACATAACTGGTTAGAAGTTGAAACCCTCTAAAACATTAGGCAGGAAAAAAGACTACTAAAATATATGCACTTACGAAAGATATTGGTTGTTAAATTGAGAGACTTCATCATGAAAGAAGAAATGCAATGAATCTTAGCCAACAACTTGTCTCCTCCAGAATTAGGAGGACATGTTGGATGTGTTTAGGATGTGGACACTGGATGCTGGTAGAAAGTTGTCAAATGCAAACCAACAACTGTGAGGAAAAGAGGACTTTCCAGAGAAAATTTAGAAGCAACTTAGACACAGCAGCACAATGCATATCAACAGTACAAGATACAAGGTAGGTGGTCTCAGTAGATGACAGGTGTTAAAAGAAGTTTATGGACTCCGCTAGAAAATCACTTGAGACTCTCATCAGTATATTCTTGATCCAGTGCCTATTAAAATGTATGCTAAAGTTCCCTGTACCTTCATTCTTACAAGACCAGGGGCACAGTGACATAAACTAGAAACAACATTTTACTAATGATGTTGGGTAAAAACTGGCCAGTGACAACAAACAAATCTGTACTTTAAGTATTTGTGATGATTATTATGAATTAATCAAATGGATTATGAAGAGCTCCAGCACACAGGGGTCAAAAAATAGATTAACACAAATAAAACAGAATTCAAACTGTAGTTCAAATCCTCTCTGGTTGGATTTCTGGCTTTATGCCTTGCTGAAATTCCCTGTTTCTATGATCAAGTATGAAGCTGGCTGAAGTACTGCCTGGTTAACAATCAGAATAAAAACAAAGGCTGAGAAAAAGCTTAGTGCTCCACAAGGATGCAAGGACAGTGAAAAAATGGCTTAGTCAGTCATAGAGCTGAAGGTCAGGATGCGGTCTTGAGTGTTATCTACCATTGCTAGATATTGGAAATCCTTATAAAGAGTCAAAAAGGTGTTGCATGTTATGTGAGAGGCTTAACAGCAGTAAAGCTATTACTGCAGGAGAAATTTCTGAGCCTAACAGAAAATCTAACACTTTAGTTCCAAATACAAACCAAGCTTACCATGCTTATCTTTGAATTCCCGCTGGAAGCTCCCCAGATTCTACCTTGAGGGTTTGTTTTTTTTTTAAGTGCCTTTTTTTGCAGAGAACTGCTTATTGCCTTCAAACATACATAGCTGCTTACTTTCTACTGGCAAGGAAGAAATTAAATGAAACAAGCCAGAGGCAGGATATTAATGCAGAGTGCATTAAAACAAAAACAAAAAAACCCCAAGCTGGTATGAACAGGGTAGTGACTGATTTATGAAATCAATCACATACTTTTGGCTCGATGTCATGTTATAAAAAGAAAAATAACCCTGTTTACATGAACAGGATGATTAATCACTGTTTTCCTACTATTTAAGATAGGCAATTTTTATTTCCTTTTTCCTTTCATATTATTTGTAGGCAGTAACAGAGCTGTTTTATAATATAAATCCAATAATTGTATTCTTATTATAGTGAATTTAATGCATTTCTGTAGTTAAAAGGTCTGTCAGCAGCAATTCTGAAACAAACTTTCAGGCATTTCTAAGTAGACATAAAAATTCAATATTGGATGAAACTTGACTTTTATCAAGTTTTATCAAAGAAGCAAATATTACAAACTTGGACATAATGCCTGTAGATCAGATTGTATAGCCCTAGATTTCAAGACAAGCATTCGAAGCTGGATTGTTCTCTGGCTATTTTTGTTTTCCTTTTCACATGCATGGAAACAAATTGGTAATTTTTCAAGTAATTTAAAATGTGATTGCTCAAGATGCAGCTGTTAATCATAAATTTACAAAAGTTTTTTATTAATGTAAAGGGGTGCATGTGTGTGTTGTTATACTTTGCCAGCTCTGCTAATTGCAAAATAACACCCATTATTGATATTTCAAATCAACATTTAAAGCCATTTTACGTTTTGAAAGTCAATAAATCTGTACAAATTGTCATAACTAACCCCTTTATTCCAAACACATCTATTTCCTGGGATACATACAAAAGGGAAATTAGAGACGGAAATACAGAAATGTACTGTAAAAAATAATGGCCTCAGAAATTTTATCAAGACCATGGGGTGTCCATGCAAAAAGAGCCTGATGTCAGAGTTTTATAGGTCTTGCCATACCACTGCCATAATTAATAGCTGATAGTAGACAAAATCCTCACTCTGATCTGAAAATGTATACCTATCTTACCTGCACCAGTGTGGAGGTAAGCAAAGTAAATATGTAAATATTGTAAATTTGCAGTATAGCTCCTTTGCATAGTGATTTTTCATAGAATCGTAGAATCATTAAGACTGGAAAAGACCTCTAGGATCATCAAGTCCAACCATTAACCCAACACTACCATGCTTCCTAAACCATGTCCCCAAGTGCCACATCTACACGTTTATTGAACACCTCCAGGGGTAGTGACTCCACCACCCCTCTGGGCAGCCTGTTCCAATGCCTGACCACTCTTTCAGTGAAGAAATTTTTCCTAATATCCAATCTAAACCTCCCCTGATGCAGCTTGAAGCCGTTTCCTCTCGTTCTATTGCTAGTAACTTGGGAGAAGTGACCAACACCCACCTCGCTACAACCTCCTTTCAGGTAGTTGTAGAGAGCAATAAGGTCTCCCCTCAGCCTCCTCTTCTCCAGACTAAACAACCCCAGTTCCCTCAACCTCTCCTCTTAAGACCTGTGGGAAACTCTAGCCCGGGAACGGCTAGCAGAAAGCAGGCATTGAAGTAGAAGGACAGTCTCAGGGTCGGAGCGACCTTGGGCCCAGCTGTTGTTGACCGGTAAAGGAGTGTGAGAAACAAGTAACTGCTAATTGCAAGGCTGAACACAGGAGATAAGCATGGGAGGAGTTGGCATCTACCTCCCAGCCAAGGATGAGCTATGCTTTTGCAAATATGTATGAGCTAATTTACGAACGGTATAAAAGATATTTGCTAATTGCCAATAAACGAGACTTGATGATCATCATCGGATGGTGCCTGTCTCCCGCTGGTTTTCCGTCAAAGACCTGCTCTCCAGACCCTTCACCAGCTTCGCTGCCCTTCTCTGGACATGCTCCAGCACCTCAATGTCCTTCTTGTACTGAGGGGTCCAAAACTGAACACAGTAGCCAAGGTGTGGCCTCACCAGTGTCCAGTACAGGGGCATGATCACTTCCCTAGTCCTGCTGGCCACACTATTCCTGATACAAGCCAGGATGCTGTTCGCCACCTGGGCATGCTGCTGGCTTGTGTCCAGCCGGCTGCCAACCAACACCTCCAGGTCCTTCTCCGCCAGGCAGGCTTCCAGCCACCCTTCCCTAAGCCTGTAGCATTGCATGGGGTTGTTGTGACCAAAGTGTAGGACCTGGCACCTGGCCTTGCTAAACCTCATACAATTGACCTCAGCCCATCGAATCAGCCTGTCCAGATCCCTCTGCAGAGCCTTCCTACCCTCGAGCAGATCAACACTCCCACCCAACATGGTGTCGTCTGCAAACTTACTGAGCGTGCACTTGATCCCCTCATCCAGATCACTGATAAAGATATTAAACAAGACTGGCCCCAAAACTGAGCCCTGGGGAACAATGCTTGTGACCAGCTGCCAACTGGATTTAGCTCCATCCACCACAACTCTCTGGACTTGGCCATCCAGCCAGTTTTTCACCCAGTGAAGAGTACATCTGTCCAAGCCATAAGCAGCCAGCTTTTGTCAAAACCTGCAAAGGATGATAAACTTCATCTGTTGCTTGAAGAAGAGACAGTAGAAATGTGAAAAATTCAAAAGCCTTGAAAGGAATAATGTCTAAGGGAAACTATCAAAACCTCAAAATTAGGTACTGCAGTCTATTCTCGGGTTTCTTTCCTACTCCTATATCACAAAACTATTATTAAGAACACTTGTTTCTCACTGTATAACCTTAACATCCTCTGTGTTGCTAAATGCCAGCCTTATAGTCAAATCTGAGCATTCTTTTACAGTAGGTTTTGTTCCAGGCACACCCTCTTTGAAATACTTTAGGAGACTGGCTCTTACAGGGAATAGAAATCAGTCAACCAGTGCATCCTACTTTGATAGACTTTGAAACACAAAAAGGAAGTTAGTCCCTGAGTATCTTACAGATATCCAGGATGAGGACAACCTCCATGAAATCCATTTTGACAAGTGACAAGAAGTTCTGAAGATCGTTCTATGGTTGGTCCAGATAAGAGACACAGCAACAGAAAGATTAAGAATTCTAAGTAAAAAAGACCTAGAGACTGGACTGCAGATGTAAGGAGTGTGAGAAGTCAGCCTTTCTTTTTCTTTTCTAAAGAATTCTCAGATGGTAATCAAGAAACATATGAAAACCTCTTAGATCACATGGAAACACAAGACTTTGAACCTGCAGCTGCAGTGAAGACCCAGTGTGTCACCCAGCAGATCATCTGTTTTCTAAACCATGAAGTGGTAAGCATTAAGGGCTTAGATGAAGCTCCCAATGAATCGTTGTACTACTGAGAAATGGAGACCAATAGGGTGAGAAGGTCTGATAAGTGCAGGCGGGTAAGAGCACGTGGACCTGTCTGCACTATCTTTTCTGTGGTGTGATGCATGGAGGAAGTTCAGCATTTAAAGGTGGGCAGAGGAACAGCTGCATCATCTTTTTTTTTATGTATTCAGTGTGGAAATTTACCTAGAGAGAAATTACCTACAACTGATTCCAACTCTTTCCCTGCATTTTCTAGCATCTCTTAACTTCTTAGGTTGCAAATGTTCACATTTACTTGTATAAAAGTGCTCATTCTAAAGGCAATATTCTAAAAGCATTTTAAAATTTTCACACAATATGGGAGAAGATGCTGACACAAATGTTGTTAGTAAAAACGTTTTGGTGTGGTTTTTTTTTTTTTTAATTTCAAAGACGATCAAGTAAGATTTATGTCCTGGTTTCAGCTTGGATTGAGTTAAATTTCTTTGTAGTAGCTAGTATGGGACTATGTTTTGGATTTTTGCTGGAAACAGCGGTGATAATGTGGAGATGTTTTAGTTGTTGCTAAGTAGCACTTACACTGGTCAAGGACTTTTTCAGCTCCCCGTGCTCTGCCAGGCACACAAGAAGCTGGGAGGGGACACAGCTGGGACAGCTGACCCCAAACTGACCAACGGGATATTCCATACCATATGACGTCATGCTCAGTATGTAAAGCTGGGGGAAGAAGAAGGAAGGGGGGACGTTTGGAGTGATGGTGTTTGTCTTCCCAAGTAACCGTTACACGAGATGGAGTCCTGCTTTCCTGGAGATGGCTGAACACCTGCCTACCCATGGGAAGGAGTGAATGAATTCCTTGTTTTGCTTTGCTTCTGTGTGCAGCTTTTGGTTTATGTATTAAACTGTCTTTATCTCAAACCATGAGTTGCCTCATTTTTACTCTTCTGATTCTCTCCCCTGTCCCACCAGGGGGGAGTGAGCAACTGGCTGTGTGGTGCTTGGTTGCTGACTGGGGGCTAAGCCACAACAATTTAACAAAATAATCAAGAGGTATGATACTCTAATGAAGAGTATCATCTACATGGTGTCATCTTCACAGAAATTTTTAACAATCTATGAACTTCTATCAATCAACAACTGGTATATAGATGTACTTGAACTTCTTGATATATTTTAATTGTCGAATATTTCAAGAGAAAAGTCTTAGATATGTTTGAGAACCATGCACATTTCATTCAGGTGGTAGGACAACAAGGGATTATTTCCTAGTCATGAAGAATATAAAAACTTAATTAAATTCTTGTCAGAGGTGAAAGAGCTCTTTTCAAATTAAAGATCGTTGGCAGCCAGCCTATACTTGCATAGTTAAAATGACAGTATATAAAAATAATTTATCAAAATAAGCACACAAATGCAGTCAAAGTTAACTGATTAAAAGTTCATTGATTAAACACATGCAAATTGTTGTTAATATAATAAAGAAGAAATATCACCACTTACAGAAAACCTGTATGTTGCCATTTAGGACATGTGAGCTTCTGTTGATAGATCATTTATACCTTTAATTATCTATTGTTGCTTTTGAAAGCTAGCTTTATGCTATGTCTGTAGAAAAACCATTATGAACCTTATCACCCAGACCTCTTTTTATTCTTCAATTTCCTTTCATTTTAAATTTCTCAGAGCATACCATTTGCTTCCATAACATTACCTCCCTCCCTGTCACTGATAGCGCCATGTTTTTAAATTAAAATTATTCTCCTTTTCTATTAGAAATATTCTTCACTTATACTGTGCTTAGAGTTATCTTTTAATAATGTCAATGTAAGTGTTATCAAAAAAAGAAGGGCATGATACAAAGCAAATCCCAAGTCTAAAAAAATTATAAACATGTCATTGTGACCAAACCCCGTCTCTGTTTGAATAGTGCAGATCCCTGGCAGTCTCAGCTCAGAGGGCAGAAATGCAGCTAAGGAAACATGAATATCAGTTATAACTTCTACCTGAAATAATCAAGATTTGAGGACCTAAACAACTCCAACATGTTCCTTTTGATAGGATTGACTGTGACTTCTGTGGTCAGCATGAAGCATTTGATAAGGTGGTTTGAAAAGGTTTTCTTTCTGTCTCGGGCAGATCTAAAGGGATACTGATCCTCAGTTACTTCCAATGAGATTTGGAGTCATCAGTCAAATACAAGCTCTGCATTCATCAGCCCACGAGCTATCAAGTTAGAAAGTCTATGCTCAAGCTTGTCTATTCTTCTAATCTGGCAATCTGAAGTCAGATATTGAATTGGAACTTTGCTAAGTACTTGTGTTGCTTGTATGCTATTTTTCTTTCCTATTTCTGGGAATGATCTACTCCTGGAATAACCTGTGGGGCAAGGACAGCTTTATATTTTCATGTGATCAAGCCTCATCCTGAAGGACAAGTGCATGAGGTGCAGCTTTAGTTGCATTCTTGCAGATTTTGTTTACAAAGAAACAGTCTCTATGTGGCTACAACTTTGCAGTGGCATTTAGCTGAGTTGTGTGTGGATAACTTCTCAGGTTAGCCATACAGAATTGCTCTGTGGTAAAATCTTAAGTATTTAATGGTGTTGCTTAAGGCTCAATAAAACTGCAGATTATCTTTTTTAAATTTAGGGAAATATCCTAGATTTAACCTAAACTAGGATCTTCTATCAAGAAGCAAGTTGGAAAATCTTATTCAAAGACTGATAAAAAGCAGAAGCTGCTTAGAACTTTCAGGTTGAAGCAGCAGTGCAAGATCTGATGCAAACACAGTTGTCTCTCTTTCAAAACATGGTATTTTATATATTTTTCATTTGTTGACTTGTCTGAATTATTTTATACGCTCATACCAACTGACAAAGAGAAAACACTAGATGAAATTGTTTAGATAGAAAGAATTCCATTTAAGCGTAATTCCCCTGATAGCACTAATTTGGTAAAAGCCCTGGTACATGACCCAATCCTAACCTTATATTGAGCAGTCAAAGATAGCAAAAAAAATTCATTGTCAATTCCAAGCTGCAATTGCACTTGTTTGCCACCAACAAAGGCACCTTATATCACATGGGCAAAGTAACTAATAAGTGCCTGATTGAAGTTTTGACTTCTATTAGTCTAGCAAGGCCAGAGCAATTTTCTGGGTTTGAATGTCCAGGGTTTAGTTGGATTTCCCTGAGGATGAGCAGGAAATACCACTAGACAAAAGATGCTCTGTGCCTGAACTGCTTCTTCTGCATTCAGTGCCATTGCACTGCTCCAGCTGCTCTAGCCTAGCTACTAATAATGTTTTTGTATGTCAGCCCTGGCTCCCGATAAAGACAAGGACATTATTCTTAAACAACATATGAAAGTGTGATAATCAAGACACTGCATTCAGTCCTGGTGCATTTTCATAAGGATTTTGATAGTACCGCTTCTCCAGATTATACCATAATCTTCTGTTCAGGTGCCACAGTAATACTTAAAAGAGTGTAACTTGCAAACAGGCAGATGAGGACTAAAAGTTAACATCTGTGATGCTACACTTTTATTGTATTGGGGAATCAGTGGAATTATAACCACACTAACACAGAATGATTGACAATTCTAGAAACCTTATGCTGACCAGTGAATGCACAAACTACCCACCTGATTCAAGTCTGTGTAACAAGCACAGACTTCAATAGGATTTGAATCAGACTTTCCAGGTTTACTATCTTAACTATGAATTGCCTGCACAACACTGGTATTGAAAAGTAGAGTAATTTTCAGCCAACCTTCTCTCTCCTTATTTCTTGCAGGGTTTATGCTGTGTTGCAGGTTACTACATGTTATTATTGAATCCATCCTGAAGCCCAGGGACTAAATCCTAAAGTCCTTGCCCAGCCTTTCCCTTCTTCCACCAGAAGAACATCCTGGGTATAAAGGAAAGGTAAGGCCTTTCATGTTTACAGTCCATGCTAAATGGAGGGGGAATGATGGAGGTTATTGCATAAAAGTTTGCCTCATACCTGCTGCAGTTACATCCAAACTGTAACAAGAGAATAGACACCCACTGACTCACAACTACCTACATGTTTTTGATGAATGCCAACACCTTCAGGGAAAATCAGAACATTTTAATAGACAAAACCTTTTCAGTCCAGTGTAGTTGCTATAGAAGTTCACCACTTGCACATCTATCACAGTGTTGGAAAGCTTTTTAAAGAAGCAGTGATAAGTGAAACCATGAATAAAATTGGTTAAAATTGAACCTTGTTGATCAGCTGACAGAACAGAAATATGCCAGTTCATTTCCAGAAGCCTTTAGGCATGTATTTATTACTTGATTTCTAATCAAAATTATATACAGAACAGGTAAAAATGAAATTACTGGTCTGTTGTAATACAAAGCAAATCCAAAAAGCTATGGATATTTGCAGCTGCACATTTATAAACTAATATACTTACATGCTGCCAAGACTAATACACTTTGATTTCTGGCTCCAAAAACCCAATGATATATGCTAACCTGGATATCTGATTTTCAGCGAGGATACCTAAGTACTATTTAACATTGACAGCTTAGCATTTAACTGGAGTCTCCCTTGACCTCAGTTACCACATTAAAAATTGTTAACAAATATAGAGTAAAATTGGTGTTTATTATACAAGATTAGGTTCACGCTGAGTAATTTACATATTGTCACCAGGGCTGCCAACTGCTTACATCTTCATGTAGTTTGGGGAAAGCAGCCAGTATTAATATTAGCAGGGCAGATGCAATGACAAATAATAAAGTTTTATGCCTATGGCAAAGCAGAATTTTCCCTTTGACAGCAATGGACAAGGATTTCACCCACACAAGCTATTACACTATACATTGCCTCCATCCTTTATGCCACAATTCTAAGAGTGCATATATATACAGAGGAAAATTTCCATAATTTTTGACCCATGTGAACTATTTTATGATAGTTTGAAGTGGTGCAGGTAGCACTGTATGCCTGATGCTTTTGTGGCACTGATTGTTGTGTTACTTATTTTGGTATTAGTATTTCATCAACATCAGTATTGCAGATGACATAACACTAAGTCTGTTTTCCATATTTTCGCATGCTTATGCATTCATGGTGACACATAAAAGATGAGAATGAAAATATGTGCAGGTTTACTCATGTATGAAATACATGAAAATACATATGCATATGTTTCACTTAAGCCTCTTAGATTAACAGGTTTTCCAATATTTTAGAATTTATGACTCTCTCCTGTTTCAACCTATTTTTGTGCCCTTTAAATTTTAGTCATAAGGGAATAAGTCACACAGCATTAGTAATCTAACTTTGATCAGCCGTCAGGGTCCCATGAGGAAAAGTCATGAAGCCCCTGGTCAGTTTACAGTTGATCCCTAATCAGACAAAATGCCTAATGATTTCAGTAATGATTTTATAAGGACTCTGGGATTTGTCGTACTGTTATTAAGCAATGAAGAAGAGGGATCATAGAGTACTTCCAGTTTACCCTCAATCTAAAAGGGCATTTAGTGCATTAGGGCAGATCTCATAAGAAATTCTTTCTTAAAGGCAGATTCGGTAGTGGAGGAGATTTCCAAGGTATGTAATCCCTTCAGCAGAAACATCAATTTATGTCAGCATGCTCTAAAAAACCATAATAGCAAACAAAACGACAAATCCAGAGATCAGTTTCTGCCTGATATTAAATCGTAAGTGCTTTCTGAGACCTGCAGATACTGACATTCTGTGCAATGCTTTGGTAGCTGCTAAAATATTATTTAGCTTAGTTTCACTGTAAATCTTTGGAACTGCATGCAACTATATGGCTAGTTCAGTCAAACCGCTTATTTTATTGGTGGCATATTTGCAATGCTTTCATTCTAGCTTGCCAAACTCTGTAGACCTACCATTCTTTCACCTTGCCTGTACGTTGGTTTTTTTTTGTGTTGTTGTTGTTGTCTTTTTTTTTTGAAGAGGGGAAAAAAGTTTTAGGGTAAACTAAAGAGATAAACTTTGTGTGGAAGTTCATAGAGGTTCTCAGAGAACTTAATCTGCCTGAAGACATTTTCTACATGCATCAGTCAGAATCTAACAGTCTTTTAGAAGCAGAGTTATCACAGAATTCCCTAAAGACCTTTCTACTTGCAAAAACCAAGACAATCCTCTTGCTCCTGAACTTCTACTGAAAACCAAAATAAGGCACATTTCAACTCCAAGTGAGGTTCTGACCCTAAAAGAGACTCTGTAAACTTAAGTAGGATCTTTGGATCTAGAACTGGAGTCATGTAGGAGTTTTGCTAAAACACACATACATTCGTCAAATCTAAAATACTTCTTGCACATAGATAGAGATAGGTCAAAATAACAGCTGTTGTGTTTTTTTGTTTGCCTTTTTTTTTAAATAAGGAAAACTAATAGATTTTGAAATAGCTATTCCTATATTACATGTTTAAAATTAGCAAGTTTTCACAAAAGACAGCTTACATGTGTGAAATCAGAAAAATATGCAGATTTATTATAAAAGGTGAGAAACTCTCCTTTTTATTTTAACAGCATATTCTGTTTATAAAGAGTTAGAATCCTACGACAACCTTGTCTCAAGAGGCTGTGCTAAAAGATATGCTGAGGAAAAAATCCGAAAAGATTCCAAGTAGTGAAAATTTATACTAGTGCACATTGCTAATTCTTGAGCAATATTTGACTGTTGAGAATTGCCTCAAGTCCTTCATGTCCATAAACCAAAAGAATTTCAGAGTCAGAATGAGTGACACTACCAGATTGGCCTTACAACTATATGTTTAGTCTTCCTTTATCTGAGTTTTATCTTTAATTGCTAATTTAACACCTCACTGCACTGTCTTTGTGTTTCCACCTTCCTCATGTTCCCATTCATATTTTATTGTGTAGCCTTAAATTTAAGGCAGGAAGCTAGAATATAGGACTCCCACGATTTAGATCCAAATATGCCTGTAACTACTATTTGGCCACTGGAAGTCACAGATTATTATGGAGATCAGTTTGCTCTTTCATTTTTGTTGTGAATGGCCTCCCATGACAAGGGCAAAATGCACAATCATATGATTATGATTTTGCTTAGAGATGTTACAAAATAGGTCCTAGGTCATGCTAAGTGTTGTCACAATGATTGTTTCCAGTGGTTGTGGTGAGGAACAGAGGAAGGCAGGAGCTTAACTGAACATCTGTTCCGCGAGGACCAGACTGGAAGTCTCTGCACAATTTTGAATTTCAACAAGAACAAGTATAAGGGCTTGCACCTGGGAAAACATAATCTGGGAGTGCAGCACAGACTAGGATCCACCTTGGCTGGAGAGCAGCTCTGTGGAAAGGGACCTGGGGGTCCTGGTGGACGGAAAGCTCAACATGAGCACAGAGTGTGGTGCTGCGTCCAAGAAGGCCAACAGGATCCTGGGTTGCATCAAAAAGGGCATCACCAGCAGAGAGAAAGAAGTCATTATCCCACTCTACTCAGCGCTTGTCAGGCCACACCTGGAGTACTGTGTACAGTTCTGGTCCCCGCTATACAAAAAGGATGTGGACAGGCTGGAAGAGGTCCAAAGAAGGGCCACCAAGATGATCAAAGGACTGGGAAGCCTGCCATATGAGGATAGGCTGGGATAACTGGGTTTGTTCAGCCTTGAGAAAAGGAGGCTCAGAGGGGATCTCATCACTGTATACCAGTACTTAAGGGGGAGCTGCAAAGAAGATGGAGGCTCCCTTTTTACATGGACTCACATGGAGAGGACAAGGGGGAATGGACACAAGTTGCTCTTGGGGAGATTCTGATTGGACATGAGAGGAAAATTTTTCACAGTGAGGACAGACAACCATTGGAATAATCTCCCCAGGGAAGTGGTTGACTGAGCCACGTTGGACACCTTCAAGAGTCATCTGGACAGGGTGCTGGGCCATCTTGTCTAGCCTGTGCTTTTCCTAGAAAGGTTGGCCTAGATGATCCCTGAGGTCCCTTCCAACCTGCGATTCTGTGATTTTTCACTATTACATTTAGAGCCAAGCAGAATGCCACTGAATTAATGGCTTGCTCCAGTCAGGAATGCCTAGTCTTCTGGAGCATGGGAGACTTTGATAACTTTGGATAATATGTTCTACATAGTGGCCTCTGTGCAAACACTGGCAAAAGGCACAAACAGATATACTTTTGTTTTAGATTACCTACAATGAGATAAACTGACGTACTACCCAGAATATAGCTTAGCTACCTATGAAAAAGAACAACAAAAATCTAACTGCTGTCCTGGAAATACTGCATACTGACTAATCACTGGTAACTAGACTGACACAGTAAATCTAGCAAAATGTATACCCATACATATGAAATGTACTCTACTGCTGAAATCCACTTAACAGACCTTAAAGTCAGGTCCACCTGGACTACTAGTGCGTTGCCAAGCCTATTACTAGCCTCATTGTGGAGACAGCAAATGCGATGGGAGAAAAATTGCTTCCTATGAGCTGAAATACCAACTATGGCACATTGTGAGGATGTGCTGCTCTAAAAAACCTTATTGGATGGATCTCCAACAGAAAGCACAAGACTTCCCTGGTGCTTTCAACACTTGCCGTCTTCTCTGGTGAGCAGAGAACTGAGTGACAGGTTCACAAGCTGCAGGTTTCTCTCCCTACAGCCTCATGATTTGGATTCTGTACAAATGAGCTCTCATCAGTTTGCTGTAGCACTCAAGTAAACCAGTTTACGGCATGGTTTGCCAGTGGATTAGTATTCAGCTGCTTTATCCTGGGCCCTCTGCTTCAGCTAGGCATTTTTCACAGATTCTTGATCTTTCTAGTCCTCAGAAAAGCAAGTGTCTTTATATGCATCCTGAGTTTTTCAATGGAACTTAATATGTTTGCTGAAAATCCTTACAATACAGAGCATAGGTGCCCAGTCACAACAACAATGGCTGCTGTAGCATTACAGTAAGATTTCTTGCTTGCCATTTGTAACGTGAATGTGTGCCTCCACACTGCCTCTGAGGAACCAGGCAGTTCTTATACAATTACAGTGCCATCCTATACACCTCAGAGTCAACCTTCCTGTAGATCAGCAACTCTCACTATAAAATGCCAGTAACCTAATAACAGTACATTAGACAGTTTATGAACATCCTCTCACTCTTCAAATATATCTTGCAAAAGGAAAAGGGTCCTAAAACAAGCCCATAACTTGACCATTTCAAGTCAGGCCTAGATGTCATTCCAGAGCCCAAGAGCCCTTATGGAGAAAGCTGTTGCAGCAATCTATGGACTGAAAGGAAGACAGATGATTTTTCTTACCTTTCTATTTAAAAGACTTCTCTGTGCATCACAGAAGCTTTTCAATTTTATTATAAAACCTCATTACTTCTTTTTATTGCAGACTTAGTGGAGCCTTGTTGTAGAAATTCATCATATGATTAACTGTGAGATGGTCTTTTAATACTGTATAGACCATATATTGTTAAATGTCCTTCTTGACCCTTTATTTGCAACTAGCGTATTCTCATAGGACAGAAAATGAGACAAATCAATGCAATAAGATATTTCATCCAGGGCTTCCTGCCCTACCCTAAACTCACATTATTTTAAATCTTATTATTCAAGGAAGGTATGGGATCAAATTCACAACTGTCAGAAACCATTAGAGTCAGTGGAGCACTACCTGCTTATTCTAACAGGGAATCTGGCCAACGTTATACATTTTATTCTTGATTACCTTAACTCAACACCTTAAACAGGGAAAGTTTTGCAATACAATGGTGACAGAGAAAAGAATCTCCAAATTTAAGACACTGTCCAAGACAAGATGCACAACTTTAATGGCAATGAGCCTTCATATAAGATTGCAGATAGAGGTTATCTAGAGCAGAGATATTCAGAATAGACAAAATGTGGGACACCGTGCTCCCCCAGGCTCTGTTACCCCAAAGGCTTGGGGAGACATTTCATGGAAATGGAACTCCTGTATCTATGTGTGAGTCTACAGCTGCACAGAAATAGCTCAATTTTTTCAGTTTGCCCTTTAAGTGGTGGAGCTACAGTTGTCATTTTTTCAGGAAATCCAACCTGCAAATTTAAAATGGAACAACAAATGCTTCCATCCAGTTGAGGTTTTTAAGAATTCATCCACCACTGATTTCTATCTGTCTCTTGGAGGAGTCACACTGAATGAGCAGATCCCATCCCACATTGCAGCAGCTATCCCAGGACTCTCTTCCTCCCTCAGTTCCGATCATTATCACAAGAGTTGGAGCATTTGTCAGCCCATTAATTGAAGCAAATGCCAGTCAAGTTTTCTATTACACCTGAGAGATTTTTTCACAGCTTGAAGTCACGGCACCTGAACTGTGCTGTGAAAGCTCTAGAGGCTTTTTGGGAAAGAGACTGCCTTTTTGTTGTGTATTCACACTACATCCTGGGTCCCAGGCAGTGATGCTGCAGCCCTGTCATTACAGCATCTTCTCTGTGCTCAAGGTAGACAGCTCTCACCTGAGCACCTGGGGCATGCGGTAGCTGAAATTCCCTTTGAGTTGGAGTAACATTCTCACCCAAGGTGAAACCAGTTCCACTAACCACCACAACCTCTGAGATTACTTTTCGTCATTTCACAGGTTGTACAAGAATCTACTTGTTTTGATCTGCAGGTGTCTTTAATGGCCAAAGCAGCACTCTGAGGGCAAGAAATGAAAGAGTTCTGAGAGCTGTTGAATACTTTTCAGACTTTTTCAGTGGGTCAGCACAAGGACTTTTAGTTTTTTAGTGCTTAGGGGTTTAGTTTTGAGTTTTAGTTATTTTTAAATAGAAATATTTAGTGAAAGACACATATGTTGTAACTGTAACTTTAGTTTATGCTGCTATCTTAAACATTTTTTAAAAAAATTTATATCCGGCATATTCAATCGAGGATTTATACTAACATATTTCAAATTATTCTTTTCTTTATCTCAGTTAATATATTTGTAGACTAGCCCCACTAATCGAAGGTATGCAAGTGCCTAAGAGTGCAGACAGGTGTCTGATTAAACATTTGCGCCAATCTACCATGGATTTTCCCTGACATCTTAAAAATGCCTAGTTTTGTAAAC
Source organism: Phalacrocorax carbo (assembly GCF_963921805.1). Lineage (NCBI taxonomy): Eukaryota > Metazoa > Chordata > Aves > Suliformes > Phalacrocoracidae > Phalacrocorax > Phalacrocorax carbo. The sequence goes on from NC_087519.1 coordinate 14,734,854, forward strand.
CTGCCCTGGAGAGTGGAGCTCATCACTGGTCAGTGCTGATTGTACCCGAGAAAAGCCTTTATAAGAAGTCCTTAATCTTTTAAGTCAGCTATCTTTGCTGTTGATGTAATGTTGTAATAGAATCTTTTGCATGCAAAGGTGCTTAGGAGTTTCAAAAGTGTATGGAAAAGTCAGCAACATTAATTATTTTACAACCAAGTAGAATACAAACTGCAGAATTAAAATACTGCCTGCTAATCTTCTACCACTTGTACATTTTCATAGGACTGCAGGATTAGGCAGGGCTGAAATGAAGAATTTGTAATGGGCTGGGTACTGCAGTGAGAGCTGAGATACCCCCAGAAGGGCTCATCACCTGGCCAGAACAACAATGTTCAGCATGTAGATGACGGGAAAAAATTTTCAGTCTGAAGAATGAGATTCTCTTCACACCACAAGTATAAATCAGGAATAACTCTTCTGAAATCAAGAGAGGTTGATCACAGAGAGAGGAAAATCAGACTTGGATGTATCTAAATATAAACCCAACATATACTACATTTACCAAAACCCAGCTACCATTACTTTTTACTCCCCAGAGAGTGTATCCAAATCTGCTGCTCACCCTTACTGCATATTATAGAGAAGTGAAAGCTGCAAGTGAATATGCATAGTGAATATGAATATGCATAGTTTTGGCAATCTTTAATTTATTTTGGTGCATTGCAAGACAGTCCAGTAATATGCAGTTCAGTATAAACTTGTCTTTTCAGCTTTTTCTACAGAGAACGAAATATGTGCCCTCTACTGCAGTTCTACTCAAATCCATCTATCATTTTATTGACCTGCTGGGAAAAAAAAATGTCACCTGTTTTCCAGCTCACAGATTAGGGTTCTTCATGACCACGGAGCAGAGACATTTCTAAAGGTTTTTAAAAAGCGGTAGATGCTTTCCCTTTGTGTAAATGTGTGATGCAAAAGAAAAAAAAAAGGGGGAATGACACACAAATAAGTCTCCTTACAGGAACTGGTCACAGAAAACAGTGACTTGGTTAACAAATCTTGAGTTCAACAATGATGAAATGCTTACTGTAGATTAAAAAAATACATAGAGGAATTCAGCACTGATAGAGAGCCCAACATAGGAGCTAAGCAGCACAGGATTTGCCAATCCTTTATTCTAGAGCACCTGAGCCTAGTTTGTCCCTGGAAGAAGGCACCATGTGAAGAGATGCCCCATTCTGTATTTGCCTGGTTTGTCCATGGCCATAGATCCCTGAAGCTCAGATTCACCCCATCTCTTTCCTGGCTCCTCCCCTCCATCCCAAGTCAGCTCAGACCTGCCTGGGAGAGGCTCTATGGCCAGGGACTCTCCAGGACAGTGCGGGACTTTCTTCTCATGGGAGGAAGACCCTCCTCTGTGGATAGGAGGGAAAAGGTAGAAGTTCCATAGGTCATACTGCAGCAAGGAGTCCAAATGCACATGCAGCTCATGAAGCTCTGCCATGCAGTGCCAAAGAATTGAGTGATCGGGGGACTTCGTGGCTTCAGGAGGTTTAGACGTTGTATTAACCCCAACCATCTCCTTTATTAAGGCAGTATAAGGAATATCAGTTGAATATAGAAGATAAAACACCACTTTACTATAGGCCAGTTAATTGGCAAAAGCTGACATGACGTTGCAATTTGTTAGCAATATAGGCCTTCCTTCAATTCGCTCTTTGTGCTCTTGCTACCCGGAACGCATTCAGATGTTTGCTCCCTGTTACAAATTCTGCACTACAGATGGTTTCATGAACTGAAACCATACCTCAGCTGCTGAAGTGTTTTCAGTGCCATTTATTCTCTCAGCGACTTCCAAGTTTGGTGATGTACGTTAAGTTTCTTGCCTATAAGCCAGCTGGTCCTCGTCTGCTTTGTTTGGTAGATGGATAGGAACACATGACAGAAAAAGCAGAATATGGTTCTTTGATGTTATCGGCATTAAACTTGTACCTGTGCTTTACCAGTCATGAAATCCCTAGCCCAAAATGATACATCAGCATTTTTCATAAGATGATGGTGACGGGAGACAGGATATTAGTCTGAGTAAGCTATACCATCTCTCACAATTTTTTGTGTGATTATGGTCGCACCATTTCATTTTTCCATCCACTTTTCCAGACAGCAAATAAGGAAAAATAGCATATCAATACTTCCCAGAGCTGGATATTCATGTTTGTAGGTCATTCAGATATTCTTGGAATGGGATAATTTTATTCCTAAGATTGATGAACATCAAATCAAGAAAAGGCTAGATATTTATATTGTCTATACTGATTTTGTTCCTCACATGAATGCAAGTATCCTTATAAAGTTCTGAAATTCCAGATTCTCACATGGCGTGAAAATGCTGTTCATCTCTTCAAAGCAGTGATCTTCCTTTAAAATTTAGGGACTGTTACTTAAAGTCCTTTTACACCTTTTGTTTGATCTCCCATTTTCACTCCCAGTACCTGTCTTTGTGCTTTTCCTAGCAATGCCTCTTTTCAGGCAGAGAGCAGGTAGCTTATGGCTGGGTGAGGAATTATATCACCACCCAGCGGCTCCTTGTACAACGGGGAAACTGGAGCTATCTTCTTACTACTGAGAGAGTGAGAAACCTCTGTTCTGGGTCATGCCTCTATCACTGTCTTTGCTATGTTTGTGTTTGAAAGAAAGCTACAATTTGGAACTTAGAAATCAATGGTAACTGGTCTTTGTACAAACTCACTTTAAGTGAAAGACTCAATTTCATGTGATATCATACCAATTAGAAATCAATTTTTACCAGCAAAAAATATTTTTACGCATCTCAAAAACTCATTCTTAAAGACCTGGATCATGACCATGTTACAGGGCAGGAGCTTTTGTCTCTATATACATAAATATTCAGACCTTAAAACTTCAGAAAAATCAAAAGTGAAATGTTGATGCAAATCACCAATCATTTGAAGCTCGTTTAGCATCAATCCTGTTGTAGGTTTGTGAAAACAGAACAAAAAATCATAAATGGAATTGTTTCGAAATTTTTCCCACTACAGATAATGTACAGCTGCAACACAATAAATACACTGTGTAATCTCACTCTGAGAGGAGCAATGGCGACATCACACATCTTTCAAGATCTAAAATGCATAGCTGGCTGCTACACACACCCATCCTTCCCTGCTGCACCAGTCTTTACAACTGGACAAGAGTTTAGGGAGCTGAACATACAAACCCATCAGTTCAGACTCTACTCTCCATTTAGCTGAAGTACAAGCAGCAAACAAATGAATCGTCCTGAACTCTTAGATTCTTAGCCAGTATTATGCTTCTTCACAGCAACATTCAAATAATGCTATACCTTCTGACTCTATCTATTTGGGATCCTACTTCAAGATCATTTTCCATGTCCTCTGACCCCCTCTAACACTCTTGGTTTGGCTCCACCTTCTCTGAAATAGAAAAGAAAACACACTTTTTCCTTTCATCTTTACAGGGCACATTTTATTTTCCCTACATCTACTGACTCTCACTGCCAGAAGTCAGTTCCTACCTCTCCATCTCATCCCATCCCATCACCCTCTTTTTGTCTATTTTTTTGAAAGAGCATGTCTTCTCCTGTGTTGTCCCTCTTAGCTGGGTTGGGCTTTCCCAGGAACCTCTGGAAAGGAGGATTTCATCACCCTCACTTAAATGTCTGTTGAAGTCACGTTCCCTATGATGCCAGCCAAGCCCTTGGTAAAATGAGTTCAGGCCCGTGCTGAGCTACTGCCTGATGTACGCCTGATATACCAATACTTTGGAGTGGAAGGAGAACAAGTTGAGAGCTTGTGGATAAAAATTAAGGGACAGCCAAATATGGGCGACACTGTTGTGGGTGTTTGCTACAGGCCACCTGATCAAGAAGAGGAAGTTGATGAAGCCTTCTACAGACAGCTGGAAGAAGCCTCGCAATTGCAGGCCCTGGTCCTCATGGGGGACCTCAACCATCCTAATATTTGCTGGAAAAGCAACACGGCGAGCCATGCATGATCCAGAAGGTTCCTGCAGAGCACTGAGGACAACTTTTTGATGTAGGTGGTGGAGAAGCCAATGATGTGAGATGTGCTGCTCAACCTTATCCTGACAAACATGGAAGGGCTGGTTGAGGATGTGAGAGTTGGGGGTACCCTTGGCTGCAGTGACCATGAGATGGGTGAGTTTAGGATACTGCGAAGTAGAAGCAGGGCTACGAGTCAGGTTACAACCTAGGACTTCAAGGGGGCCAACTTTGGCTTCTTCAAAGACCTGCTAGGAGGAATCCCATGGTCTAGGGCTCTGAAAGCCAGAGAGATGGACAGTAGTCAAGGACCACTACCTCCAAGCTCAAGATTGGTGCATCCCTGTGAGGAAGAAGTCAGGCAAAGGAGCAGAACATCCACATGGATGAGCAAAGAGCTTCTAGAGAAACTCAAATGGAAGAGGGCGGTTCACAGTATGTGGAAAAAGGGACTGGCCACTTGGGATGGGTATAGGAATGTTGTCAAGGTATGCAGAGGTGCGACAAGGAAGGCCAAGGCCCCCTTGGAATTACATCTGGCAAGGCATGTCAAAGGTAACAAGGACAGCTTCTTTAAATACATCAGCAGTAAAAGGAAGACTGGGGATACAGTCGGGCCCACTGCTGAACAAGGAAGGGGCCCTGGCACCGCAGGATGCAGAGAAGGTGGAGTTACTGAGTGCCTTCTTTGCCTCAGTCTTTACTGCTAAGGCTGGCCCTCAGGCATCTCAGCCCCCAGAGAAGAGAGGAAAAATCTGGAGAAAGGAAGGCTTACTATTGGTTGAGAAGGATTGGGTCAGAGATCACCTAGGCAAACTGGATCCTCGCAAATCCATGGGCCCCAATGGGATGCACTCGTGAGAGCTGAGGGAGATGGCGGATGTTCTTGCTGAGCCACTCTCCATCATCTTTGAAAGGTCGTGGAGGACAGGAGAGATGCCTGAGCACTGGAGGAAAGCAAATGTCACTCCAATTTTCAAGAATGGCAAGGAGGACTTGGGAAACTGTAGGCAAGTCAGCCTCACCTCCATCCCTGGAAAGGTGATGGAGCCATTCATCCTAGAGGTCATCTCCAGGCACGTAGAGGACAAGAAGGTTATCAGAAACAGTTAACATGGATTCACCAAGGGAAAGATCATGCTTGACCAACCTGGTAGCTTTCTATGATGGCGTGACTGGCTGGGTCGATGAAGGGAGAGCAGTGGATGTTGTCTATCTTGACTTCAGTAAGGCATTTGACACTGTCTCCCATAGCATCCTCACAGGCAAGCTAAGGAAGTGTGGGTTGGATGACTGTACAGTGAGGTGGATAGAGAACTGGCTCAACAACAGAACTCAGAGGGTCATGATCAATGGAACAGAATCTGGATGGAGGCCCATAACTAGTGGTGTTCCCCAGGGGTCTGTGCTGGGTCCAGTCCTGTTCAACATATTCATCAATGACCTGGACGATGGAATAGAGTGTAACCTCAGCAAGTTCGCTGATCATACCAACCTGCGAGGAGTGGCTGATACACCAGAAGGCTGCACTGCCATCCAACAAGACCTGGACAGGCCGGAGAGCTGGGCCCAGGGGAACCTGATGAAATTCAACAAGAGCAAGTGTAGGGTCCAGCATCTGGGGAGGAAGAACCCAATGCACCAGTACAGGCTGGGGGACGAACTACTGCAAAGCGGCTCTGTTGAGAGGGGCCTGGGAGTGCTGGTGGACGACAAGTTGAGCATGAGCCAGCAATGTGCCCTTGTGTCCAAGAAGACAAACAATATTCTGGGCTGCATTAAAAGGAGTGTGGCCAGCAGATCGAGAGAGGTTATCCTCCCCCTCTACTCTGCCCTGGTGAGACCACATTTGGAGTACTGTGTCCAGTTTTGGGCTCCCCAGTTTAAGAAGGATGTGGAACTGTTGAGCAAGTCCAGCTACCAGGATGATTGGGGACTGGAGCATCTCTCTTATGAGGAAAGGCTGAGAGACCTGGGTTTGTTTAGCCTGGAGAAGACTGAGGGGGGATTTCATCAATACCTATAAATATCTAAAGCGTGGGTGTCAAGGGGATGGGGCTGGACTCTTTTCAGTGGTGCCCAATGACAGAACAATAGGCAATGGGCACAATTTGGAACACAGAAAGTTCCACCTCAGTATGAGAAAAATTTCTTTACTGTGAGGGTGACAGAGCAGTGGAACAGGCTGCTCCGAGAGGTTGTGGATTCTCCTTCCCTGGAGACATTCAAAACCCGCCTGGACACATTCCTGTGCCCCCTGCTCTGGATGTACCTGCTCAAGCAGAGGGGTTGGAAAAGATGATCTCCAGAGGTCCCTTCCAACCCCTATCATTCTGTGATTCTGTTCTGGCCCAGGTGCTTCGCAGCCCCCATTCTCCTGCCTGCTCCCTGGCTGGGCACAGCACCAAGCACAGGGTCTTGGATCAGCAGTCATCCACCTTATGGTAATGCAGTTAATAGTGGTCTAAATTAACCTCAGACATGACATAAATTTGGTGATGCTGTATGATCTGTGTGGAGCTGTCTGTCTCCAGATGACTTCAGTATTTTTTTGCCCATACCAGTATTCTTCACACCTTCCAATCTTTTTTTCTCTAACTTACAGAATACAGGTTAGGTCAATTTTTCTTTATAAGTCATACTTTCAAAACCCTAAATCATGTGTTTGTTTGCTTTCCACTGCACTTTTACAAGCTCAGTCAGCAATGTCCTTCCTATAATACATTGCAGAATTGCAGATATTCCAAATGAAGTCTGACTAGTGATTTTCAAAGTGGCAGAGAAACTGTAGCAGTTGTAACACATGCTTGCTTGCATTTGTACGTCTGCCAACGTTTTCTGTTCAAGACCATATTTTGAATCTGGTTTCCCAGAGCAATATAGGAACTGGTGCATCTCTGAATGCAAAAGCAAATGGCCTAAGCCATAATGGTAGGGATTCCTTCCCAATGTATTTCTCTGAATGTGACAAAACCCCTTTCAGATTAATTCACGTGTCTAATACCCCTACAAGCAAGAATATATCCACTGAATATATCCACAGCAGTGATTTTAGGTGTTGTAAGAAGCATCAAAATTAAATCAGTAACATTCATATCCAGTTAATCAGCTGGGTATGAATCCAGAGCCAAAACCCCAGAGCACCTCGAAGGGCTTTCATCCTCTTTGATTTCCTATTCTTTGGATGAGACGCATGCTACAATCTCTTTAGTAAAAATCCCTTGGAGAACTTTGCAGCAACCCTTCGTTACAATACTCTGGCTCAGATCCATCTCCTACAATTATATTTCATTATCAATAGCCTCTTCTTCCCAGTCTTACCCTACCATCCTGAAATATATTCTAATATACAATGCCTAAGAACGGCTGCATTATACCTTGGAGGGGCATGATTTTAACACTGAAGATATTGATTGACATTTAAACTTTGTTTAAATTGATGCTTTAGGACAAAAGACACCACGTGGAATCACTGCTAATGATCGCCACCTCTCCCCCAACATCATATCCATTGATGGGTTACTGTTTGGATCTGTCAGAGCTTACTTACTCCCCATAACACCTAAACCTGATGCAACTAGGGGTCTTCACAGCCTGTGTATATTTACCTGTTGAGATGGTGTTGTGGTTTAGCCGGCAGCTCAGCCCTACACAGTCGCTCGCTCACTCCCCCACTGGTAGATGGGGGAGGGAATCAGAAGGGTAACGCTCGTGGGTTGGGATAAGAACAGTTTAATAATTAAAATTTAAAAAAACAACAACAGAAATGCAACGTAAGGGAGAACAACGAGAGGCACAAAACCCGGAGTGGGGTGGGGGAGGGAGGGGAATGAACCGCCGAAACAAACCGCACATGAAGCAGCCACTTACCGCCCGCCGACCCTACGCCGCGCCACTCCCGAGCCACAAACTGCCCCCCCCCAATATACCGGTCATGGTGTCACATGGTATGGAATGAACCTGCCATTGGCCAGTCGGGGTCAGCCGTCCCCACCATGGCCCTGCCCCTCCCAGCCCCTACCACACGGCAGAGCTCAGGAAGCTGGAAAGGTAGCCGACCCCCCACGGTGAGGAGAATTAACCCCTTCTCAGCCAAAACCAGCACATTCTCCACCCCTTATTCCATACCATTTACACCATGCCCAGGTCCCATACGATGCAACACAACCATACCAACCACCACCCCTCCCCTTCCCATCCTTTAACATAATACACAGACATCATCCCATTAGGTTATGGACCTTCCCTGTAAAATGTCCATTAAAATGTCCATTGAGTTCACCCAGTCCATGACTCTGGGCTCCATCTGTTGTATCAGTCCTTCCGGGTGGGAGAGATGGTGTGTGGCGGTGGGTTGCTGCATACCGAGTCAGTCATCGTTCCATGACTACTGCACGGCTTGTTTCATAGTTGATCTTCCATGGGTTGGGAGGCTCATACTCTGATATTATTGATACAACACAGAGGTGACATACAGTATTATATAGCGGTTCGCATCGTGCCATTCAGTTCATTGACTGTTTTCGCCCAAAATCAAATCCCCTTGAGGCACACATCAGATTTCTCCATCCTCCCGCATCACCCACCAAGTGCACCCAGGTCCTCGAGCAAAAGCAATCCCACAAATGGGTTTGCCTTTGCCGGAGGCAGGAAGAACCCAGACTGTTTTGCCCAGCATACTTTTTGTGTGCACTACAGGGACTCCATCCCCTTCCACAGCATGTAGGATTTCTGACTGGGTAGGACCAGCTCAGTTGGCAGATCCCCTTGTGTTGACTAACCACGTGGCTTTTGCTAGATGTGTATCCCAGTGCTTGAATGTTCCACCCCCCATTGCTCTCAGTGTAGTTTTTAACAGTCCATTGTACCGTTCAATTTTCCCAGAGGCTGGTGCGTGATGGGGATGTGATACACCCACTCAACACCATGCTCTTTGGCCCAGGTGTCTATGAGGCTATTTCGGAAATGAGTCCCATTGTCTGACTCAATCCTCTCTGGGGTGCCATGTCGCCACAGGACTTGTTTCTCAAGACCCAGGATAGTGTTCCGGGCAGTGGCGTGGGGGACAGAATATGTTTCCAGCCAGCCAGTCGTTGTTTCTACCATTGTAAGCACATGGCGCTTGCCTTGGCGGGTCTGTGGGAGTGTGATATAGTCAATTTGCCAGGCCTCCCCATATTTATATTTCAGCCATCGTCCCCCATACCACAGAGGCTTTACCCGCTTTGCTTGCTTGATTGCAGCGCGTGTGTCACATTCATGGATAACCTGTGCAATAACATCCATGGTCAAGTCCACCCCTCGATCACGAGCCCACCTGTATGTTGCATCTCTCCCTTGATGGCCTGAGGTGTCATGGGCCCACCGAGCTAGAAATAGTTCACCCTTGTGCTGCCAGTCCAGACCCACCTCAGCCAATTCAATCTTGGCAGCCTGATCCACCTGCTGGTTGTTTCGATGTTCTTCAGTGGCCCGACTCTTGGGGACGTGAGCATCCACATGCCGTACCTTCACAACCAGTTTCTCTACCCGGGCAGCAATATCTTGCCACAATGTGGCAGCCCAGATGGGTTTGCCTCTGCGCTGCCAGTTGCTTTGCTTCCACTGCTGCAGCCAGCCCCACAAGGCATTTGCCACCATCCAGGAGTCAGTATCGAGATAGAGCACTGGCCACTTTTCCCATTCAGCAATGTCTAAGGCCAGCTGGATGGCCTTTACCTCTGCAAACTGGCTCGATTCACCTTCTCCTTCAGCAGTTTCTGCTACTTGTCATGTAGGACTCCATACAGCAGCCTTCCATCTCCGGTGCTTTCCCACAAGGCAACAGGACCCATCAGTGAACAGGGCATATTGCTTCTCATCTTCTGGCAGTTTGTTATACAGTGGGGCTTCTTCAGCACATGTCACCTCCTCCTCTGGTGATAATCCAAAATCTTTGCCTTCTGGCCAGTCCATAATCACTTCCAAGATTCCTGGGCGACTGGGGTTTCCTACTCGAGCCTGCTGGGTGATCAGTGCAACCCATTTACTCCACGTAGCATCAGTTGCATGGTGTGTAGAGGGGATGTTTCCTTTGAACATCCAGCCCAGCACTGGCAGTCGGGGTGCCAGGAGCAACTGTGCTTCAGTACCAACCACTTCTGAAGCAGCTCGGACCCCTTCATATGCTGCCAATATCTCTTTTTCAGTTGGAGTATAGCGGGCTTCGGACCCTCTGTATCCCCGACTCCAAAACCCTAGGGGTCGACCCCGGGTCTCCCCATGTGCTTTCTGCCAGAGGCTCCAGGTAGGGCCATTCTCCCCGGCTGCAGTGTAGAGCACATTTTTTACATCTTGTCCTGCCCAGACTGGCCCAAGAGCTACTGCATGAACTATTTCTCATTTAATCTGTTCAAAGGCTTGTCGTTGCTCAGGGCCCCATTTGAAATCATTCTTTTTCCGGGTCACTTGATAGAGAGGGCTTACGATCAGACTGTAATTTGGATATGCATTCTCCAAAAACCCACAATGCCCAAGAAAGCTTGTGTTTCCTTTTTGCTAGTTGGTGGAGACATGGCTGCTATTTTGTTGATCACATCCATTGGGATCTGATGACATCCATCTTGCCATTTTATTCCTAAGAACTGGATCTCTTCTGTAGGTCCCTTCACTTTGTTTTATGGCAAAACCAGCTTTCAGAAGGATTTGGACTATTTTCTCTCCTTTCTCAAAAACTTTTTCTGCTGTGTTACCCCACACAATGATGTCATCAAAGTATTGAAGGTGTTCGGGACCTCCACCTTGTTCCAAAGCATTATGGATCAGTCCATGGCAAATGGTAGGGCTGTGTTTCCACCCCTGGGGCAGTTGATTCCAGGTGTACTGGACGCCCCTCCATGTGAAAGCAAACTGTGGCCTGCATTCTGCTGACAGAGGGATTGAGAAGAATGCATTAGCAATATCAATTGTGGCATACCACTTGGCTGCCTTTGACTCCAGTTCGTATTGAAGTTCTAGCATGTCTGGCACAGCAGCACTCAACGGTGGAGTGACTTCATTCAGGCCACGATAGTCTACTGTTAGTCTCCACTCTCCATTAGCCTTCCGCACTGGCCATATGGGACTGTTAAAGGGTGAGTGGGTCTTAACTGATGACTCCTTGGCTCCTCAGTTGGTGAATGAGTTTATGGATGGGGATCAGAGAGTCTCTGTTGGTGCGATATTGCTGCCGGTGCACTGTTGTGGTGGCGATTGGCACCTGTTGTTCTTCGACCTTCAGCAACCCCACCACAGAAGGGTCCTTTGAGAGACCAGGCAAGGTAGACAGCTGTTCAGTTTCCTCCGTCTCCAAGGCAGCTACACCAAAAGCCCACTTGTAACCTTTTGGGTCCTTGAAATACCCTCTCCTGAGGTAGTCTATGCCAAGAATGCACGGAGCCTCTGGGCCAGTCGCAATGGGGTGCTTCTGCCACTCATTGCCAGTTAGGCTCACTTCGGCCTCCAATACAGTTAGCTCTTGGGATCCCCCTGTCACTCCAGCAATGCTGATGGGTTCTGCCCCTATATAGGTTGATGGCATTGAGGTGCACTGTGCACCAGTGTCCACTAAAGCTTTATACTCCTGTGGGTCGGACGTGCCAGGCCATCGGATCCACACAGTCCAGTAAGCCCGGTTACCCCTTTCGTCCACCTGGCTGGAGGCAGGGCTCCTCTAGTCTTGATCATGGCAGTCACAACTCACTTCCTGTAAATGTGAATCAAGAGTCCCTCTATTACGCTTAGAAATAAAATCAGCACTTCTACTCCTCTGTCTCGGGGCTTGCTCGCTGGAAATTGGAGCAGCAGCTTTCCTGGAAGAGCCTCCCTGAGTGATTGTTCTTCCTTGCAGTTCACACACTTGTGCCTCTAGGGTTGAGGTAGGCTTGCCATCCCACCTCATCATGTCCTGTCCGTGGTCTCACAGGCAAAACCATAGGGTGGCCTGTGGTGTGTATCCTCTCCTTTGAGCCAAAGGACGCTTATTCCTAACAGCTGAGACACTACTCTGTAGAGGTGGGGAGCAGGACATATCTTCTTTGAGTTGCTGGACCTCTCGGGATAGTTTCTCCACAGCAGAGACTAGTGAGGAAGAGATATTTGTTTCATAATCCTGGAGTCTATCAATCACCTCCGCCACCGCTGGTGTCTCGTCATCTTTCCAGGACATTACAGCCAATGAGTTTGCATGCGAAGATGGTGCGCTCCATACAAACTTCCGCCGCATGGGTCGTGTGCACTCGGCTTCATCTGGATCTTTGGATGACCGTTGATCGTCCAGGTCACCATAAATCACCTCAAGCACAGCTAATTCCCTTAGGTACTGGATGCCTTTCTCCATAGTTGTCCATTTTCCTGGGCGATATGTAACATCTTCTTTAAAGGGATACCTTTCCTTCGCTCCAGACAGGAGTCGCCTCCAGAGGCTGAGGGCTTGTGTTTTTTTTCCCAATTGCTTTGTCAACGCCCCCTTCCCCAGAAAGGGATCCCAGTTGTCTGGCTTCTTTTCCCTCTAGTTCCAGGCTACTGGCCCCATTATCCCAGCATCAGAGCAGCCAGGTGACAATGTGCTCACCTGAACGACGGCTGAAATCTTTTCGCATATCTTGCGACTCACTCAAGGACAGGGATTGGGTGGTCTCTATTTCATTTATGACTTCTTCCTCCTCTCCCCACGATGGCCCTGGTTCTTCATCATCCCATTCTAAACAAGTTGACATCCGCTTCCAATATTTTGTCTTGTGTATGGGGGCAACTGATACTGGTACGGGTTTATTTTCTGAGCTAGCTCCGGTACTTGTTGTGGGGGTTTGAGTGGCTGCAGTGCCTGTTGTCAGGGCTGGATTGTCTACAGTGCCAGTCACTTTGCATTTCAATCCAGAGACCTTCTCTTCCCCTTGGGAGCACTGAATACTCTTGAGCAGGGCTCGGTATGCATGGGCCAGGCCCCAGCACGGTGCTGTTATCTGTGTCTCTCTGGAGTTCCCAGCGTAACAACATACTTTCTCCAAATATTCTACTAGATTTTTAGGATTCTGCACTTGTTCGGGGGTGAAACTCCAAAACACTGGGGGTGCCCACTGCCCTAGGTATTTGCCCATGCTATCCCACATGCCCTGCCACTCGTAACTGTCAAGCCTTGGGGCAGATTTCTGGGTAATATTCTTAAGTTGCTTAGTCAAAACCAAAACAACATGCCCAAAAACTAACAATAAGTGCACCGTAAGCACCCAAAGATGTTCGAGATACAAAAAGGTTGTTGTAACAAAGGCACAGACATTATAGAACAAAGTTGCAAAGATACTATTCTGTATTTCCTCCATATAAAATCTCTCAGAGGAGGAGGTATAATTGCTAATTGCCTCAACAAGGTGGTATCCCAAGTACAGTAACGGTTTCAGCAAAAACCCCAAATACCAGATAAAGCTGAAAACGAGTGTTTGTATAGAAATCTTGTAGGCAAAACATTACTAATCACAGCAGAACACAGCAGACTCAACAAACCAACACCGATTTTTAACACCAACTGCAAAAAGGACAACATGGTGCTGTGACCAGCAGCTGTTATTATCTCCAACCTTTGAGCCCCATGTTGGGCGCCAAAAAGACTGTCGTGGTTTAGCCGGCAGCTCAGCCCCACACAGTCGCTCGCTCACTCCCCACTGGTAGATGGGGGAGAGAATCAGAAGGGTAACGCTCGTGGGTTGGGATAAGAACAGTTTAATAATTAAAATTAAAAGAAACAACAGTAGAAATGCAATGTAAAGGAGAACAACGAGAGGCGCAAAGCCCCGGGGGAGGGGAGAGGGGGAACGAACCGCCAAAACAAACTGCGCGCGCCACAGACCCCCGACGCCGTGCCGCCTCCGCGCTGCCACTGCCCCCCCACCCCCACCCCCCAATATACTGGTCATGGTGTCACATGGTATGGAATGAACCTGCCATTGGCCAGTCGGGGTAAGCCGTCCCTACCATGGCCCTGCCCCTCCCAGCCCCCCCCGCCCCCCCCCCCCCCCCCCCCCGCCACGCGGCAGAGCTCAGGAAGCTGGAGAGGTAGCCAACCCCCACAGTGAGGAGAATTAACCCCTTCTCAGCCAAAACCAGCACAGACTTTCATGTCAAGAGCCTGTGAAAGTTCACTTTTATTGTAAGGATTTCTGTTTGCCTTACTTGGCTTAATACTTTAGATACAGACAGTTTTTCCTCACTACTTTAATTTTGGCTGTAGATGAATTGCCTCTTCCTAGAAAGAAATAAAGATGAAACGATAATCCTTCTGTCACAAAAGAATATAGTTTCTGGTGTTAATTCTTACAGACTGAATAGCCTATTTTTTTAAAAGAAAACAGATCATCAGCCCAGTGTATTAGCTTCACTTGACTCTACCATTCCATGGTATTCCTATAAAAGGCAGCAATATTAACTTTTCTGATTTTTCAGTTCTTAGTGTGCTGAATTACTTTTTTTTGGGGTGGATGGTTCTCTCTGGTTCTGGGTGTACTGGCTATTTGAGTCTACTGTTTCACAGGTGCTGTTCCTATAACAAATGGAGAACACTTTGCTGAAAATATTTTTTTTGTTTAATGCCCTAATTATGACTTTTAATGAAATTTGAGAAGCCTTGGTTGTTTTACTTTGTTAAAATTAAAACTGCTTTTCTACCTTTTCTGAGGTCTTGAGAAATGTGTCTAGTTGCTAACAGAACTGTTTCATTTCTCAAAAAAACCTTTCCTTCCCTGGAAAGCCAGTGTAATGGGGAGTGCTCTCTTTCATAGCGCCTGCTGTTTGAGCTTTGTACCCTAGCTGAGCTCATATCCTCCCTGGCATAATCTCCAGCCTCATGGGTAGGCTGGGGATATCTGCTGCATGATTCAAAGCAGTAAGCAAGGAATATTCCTTTTTCCCTCTGTAATGATCACGTTACTATTAGACAGATGAGAGATTTTAATTGGCTTAGTTTTTCAAGGTATGGCTTCTTCATCTGTTTTTATCATCTTCCTTGACAGTTACAAGCACCTCTCCATCAGGAAATGTAGTGATTACATAGTTCCTTTTTTAATGTCATACTTTCAGACAATGATACACCACTGTAAAGAGAGGGCTTGTAAAGAGGCAAGGGTGGCAATGTCTACAAAACAGGGAGGTGTCTGAACCCAGGAAGGACCAGCCCAATTAAGAGATCCTGTAGGGCAGCTATTGCTTAAGAATACAATGTGAAAGAAGCAAAAATTTAGACTGGAGCCAATGATGTACCAGGTCTGCCCATGTACCTATGATCTCCCTGCTTCTCGGTGGATGCTGTATATCCATGTAACGTCTCCCAGGAAAGAGAATTTTACAAGGAGAAAAGCCCCACTCACACTGCAGGACCCTACCAAGTTTGTCCTCAAGAAGCCTTATTTCATAATCTCAATCTGCAACTTTTGCAATGAATTCCAATACCATACTGATGAAAAGATGAACAGTGAAGTTCATCCCCATTTCTTCTTTGCATGTATTTGTTTGGAACATGGAATTTCAAGCATCTACGCATGTTCATTGTTGACCTCAATTTCAGATTAGTAAATCTTTGTTGATATTATCCTGTCTGAGCTACTGGCTGCAAAAATGATGCAGTCTTCATTTTGTTGAGCTTATTTATCATAATAGGGGGAAATGCAGTATTTTTTCCTTAGTTCCAACTTTATAAGCACATACAAGTCCTTCTTCAGCTCCATTTGAAATCAGTGTGAAGAAATTGATTTCAAAGCCCAGTGAATTCAGTAGGAGTTACTCCATTGACTTTTAATGTGCTTTCAGGTGTGCTCTGTAATAGTGGTATGATCACACGCGAAACAGGAAAAATTCAATTTAAAAATATACAATATGGAGATGAAATTCTTATTCGAATAAGAACTATCCTGCAAGGACTTTTGGGGTAGTGTTTGCCACAATTTTAAGCGTACACAGTCCCCACTGAGGAAATAGTCTATTTCAATCAGTTAGTGTAGAATCTGAATCCCCAAGGGCTGCGGTAGGCCTTCTATAAAATTGAAAAGCTAAAGAGAGTATTCCTGAACTTCCAATATTTTGTCTTGTGTATGGGGGCAACTGATACTGGTACGGGTTGATTCTCTGAGCCAGCTCCAGTACTTGCTGTGGAGGTTTGAGTGGCCGCAGTGCCAGTCACTTTGCATTTCAATCCAGAGACCTTCTCTTCCCCTTGGGAGCACTGAATACTCTTGAGCAGGGCTCGGTATGCATGGGCCAGGCCCCAGCACGGTGCTGTTATCTGTGTCTCTCTGGAGTTCCCAGCGTAACAACATACTTTCTCCAAATATTCTACTAGATTTTTAGGATTCTGCACTTGTTCGGGGGTGAAACTCCAAAACACTGGGGGTGCCCACTGCCCTAGGTATTTGCCCATGCTATCCCACATGCCCTGCCACTCGTAACTGTCAAGCCTTGGGGCAGATTTCTGGGTGATATTCTTAAGTTGCTTAGTCAAAACCAAAACAACATGCCCAAAAACTAACAATAAGCACATCTTAACCACCCAGGGATGTTCGAGATAAAAAAGGTTGTTGTAATAGAGGCAGACATCATAGAACAAAGTTGCAAAGATACTATTCTGTATTTCCTCCATATAAAATCTCTCAGAGGAGGAGGTATAATTGCTAATTGCCTCGACGAGGTGGTTTCAGCAAAAACCCCAAATACCAGATAAAGCTGAAAACCAGTGTCTGCCTAACAAATCTTGTAGGCAAAACATTACTAATCACAGCAGAACACAGCAGACTAAACAAACCAACACCAATCTTTAACACCAACTGCAAAAAGGACAACATGGTGCTGTGACCAGCATCTGTTGTTATCTCCAACCCTTGAGCCCCACGTTGGGTGTGTCGTGGTTTAGCCGGCAGCTCATCCCCACACAGTCGCTCACTCACTCCCCCACTGGTAGATGGGGGAGGGGATCAGAAGGGTAACGCTCGTGGTAATAATTAAAATTAAAATAAAACAACAACAGAAATGCAATGTAAAGGAGAACAACAAGAGGCACAAAACCCGGAGTGGGGGGGGGGGGGGGGGAGGGGGAGGGAGGGGAATGAACCGCCGAAACAAACCGCATGCGACACAGCCACTCACTGCCCACCGACCCGACGCTGTGCCGCAGACTGCCCCCCCCCCCAATATACTGGTCATGGTGTCACATGGTATGGAATGAACCAGCCATTGGCCAGTCGGGGTCAGCCGTCCCCACCATGGCCCTGCCCCTCCCAGCCCCTACCACACGGCAGAGCTCAGGAAGCTGGAAAGGTAGCTGATCCCCCACGGTGAGGAGAATTAACCCCTTCTCAGCCAAAACCAGCACAGATGGCACAATGCCTGGCTGCTCACAAATTGGTCAGACACTGCCTCTAAGACATAAGTTTCCAGGGAACGTGAAAGCTCAGACAGGAGGCCTAGATAACATTTAAGTGCCATCACTTTTACAGAAAATCCTTTCCACTGTGACAGTTCTGCCACACTGGTGTCACATCCCTCTTTACACTTCATCATTCCTGTTCACACTTTGGTGCATTGATGAATCAATTAAAGCATTTTCTTGGCTTTTCCTCTCTCCCTTTTGCATCAATATGGGACAGTTGGCTCACAGCATGACCAACTTTAACATCTAGATTTTCAAACTTTTCCTGGAAGCTAATGGGAATACATGTTCCACAGGTAAATCAACTAGTAGAGCAGGAAAAGAACAGAATATTACTCTGGCTTAGTTTTGGTGTTGTGGTTTTTTTTTCTTTTTTTTTTTTTTTTTCAAATTTACAAAATGGTGTCTCTGATCTCCCAGAGCTGGTAGACTGAAAAGGGGGATCTGGTTTACTTTTTATCAGTATAGGACTTGCAGCAACTACTGCTATGAAAGATATTATGTTTGGACTGTGTGCTAAAAATACCATATTCTTGGGATCTCACCAAAATTTCGAAATCTTAATAAATACATGTTACCCTCCGAACTTAATTTGGGTTCCTAATAGAAGTGACTTGAATTTCAGGAATGTTACATGCCCATGAATGCCACTGCCATTACTGGCACTTGACATCTTGGAAAATATAGATTCTTCCAGGTCGATGTGGGAATATGGATTAGAATCCACATTTAGGTACCCATGTTTAAAAATGTTTATATCATTGATGTTACCATGTACATACCAGTGTAATCCATGGGCAGCCTTTTTAATATCAAGTCTACAGAAAGCCTGATTTTCAGAAATACCAAGACATATTGCTGTATCTCCTTGAAAATCAGACCAAAAAAACCACCAAAAACAAAAAAACAACGCATTCTAAAGGTTTTCAAAGCTGCTTAAACAGAGTAACCACAGAGAGCTCACCTCCCACTTGAGTTTGCCCACTTTACAAATTGTGACGTGGAACGTCCCCAAAGGGAATTAAATGAGTTTTCAGACCTGCTGCTCCAGTCCTGGCCTCACACACTCTTACTGTAGAACCAACTCTGGAATTGGCAGGAGATGGAAGAGGAGTCTTCTTTTAGAGATTATACCTACGTAAATACACACATATATACACCTTTATATATATGTGTGTGTACACATAGACACACACATCAGAAAAATACAGTGTGAAAATAAAGATATTCTTCATAACTATAATTAAAGAAAATTTATCTCTACCCAGTTTAGGATAATGGAGGTCCACCCAAAATTATTTAAGCCCCAACCAAAGATTTACCAGTGTCACTCAAAGCTAGCATAGCAAACTACCACTGAGACCATGAAAGTACTTTC
This sequence comes from Phalacrocorax carbo, assembly GCF_963921805.1. Lineage (NCBI taxonomy): Eukaryota > Metazoa > Chordata > Aves > Suliformes > Phalacrocoracidae > Phalacrocorax > Phalacrocorax carbo. The sequence continues at coordinate 14,753,682 of NC_087519.1, forward strand.
CTTAATATATGCAAAGTAATCCACTTAAATGGCTATTTGATTGTGAAATACTTTACTAAGTAAAAAAGCAAACTAACATGTTCTTTGAATCCTTTAAATAAAAGGATTTTTAGGCTATACTCCCCAACATACATGAAGTGTATGCTCTTCATAAAGATACAGCATTTAATCGTACGGTTTCTTTCTTATAAAAATAGCCCTTACTATCCACTAGTAATTTTTCTAAATATTCTAAATATTTTTTGCATGATGGGTGCAACCTCTGACATGCATTTTTATAACGTGGATGTTGAGATACAGGTTTTATCCTAAGCATGATTAAAACCATGTTATCGATTAAAACTTTCCTTAACCTGTTACAGCTGCAGAGGCATTCTGAGCCTTTCTCACAACACTTTTTCAAGAAGATAAGGTAAATTAAATTTGTGTTAAAGCTTCTGTAACTTTTAATTCACTGAATTAGGAATTTCCCAATTACAGAATAAAGTTCCAGGAAAAGTGACATGTGAGTATTTCTGTTTAAAGAGTTTTTGATTAAAAGATATTGGAACACATCACACAACAAAATTAGGTTTTGCTGTGATGGTGAGGTTAAGGTTTCTGCTGTTGCTAGGATATACTGCTCTATCGCAGCCAATCTTGATGGTGAAAATTGGTGCCTTAATTTCCCAGTGGTCCGTGCTACTTCTGACTTAGGCCTTATTCTGGTTAATCATGCTGTCATTCTCACTACAGATTGCCTTTTGACATCTTCATCTGCAAAAAAGAATCTACAGTCAAGCCTGACTATGGCAAGTCAATTCAGTGTTTCACTGGTGGTCAAGACTGAACTCGTGGTTGAGTTTCTTGTGAAAAGAAGAGCTCCACTAAAGGACAAAGAATAGAGTGATTGAAGAATTATTTTGCTTGGCAGAGGCAGGCATGGACCATGTCTGAGTAAAATCCAGTTGGAGCAGTGATCACATATGGCTCCCGGCACTGCAGTGTCAGGAGCCATTTACACTGTTACTGGAAGAGTCAGAAGACAAAGTCTTCCTCTGCTTGCTCTGGTTTAAATACCAAGCCAGGATAGAGCTGCTTCTGATTTACACTTGAGAACCGGAGTATGCATAACACTTGGTATTATCTTGTGTCAGATGACAGATCCTGTTGAAGACATGCGTTCAGACAGTTTAGACATCACTTTCCTAAAAAATAATTTCTCAGATTTTGCTGTGATTTCTGTTACACTGCTCATAATGTGTTATAGATTGTTCGTAATGTGTGATCCATTGGAACAATGGATCATCTGTATTAATTTCCTCACAAAGTTGCAATACATGCCCTCAGCTTCCTACACATTTGCCCCCTAGAAGGCAGTTTCATAGTGCAGTGAGATGTAATATATACCCAATAGACCATACCCTGCAAAGACACGGCTGCTGTCAAATACTGCTTAAAAAGCCTTTCTGAGGATGAGTGACAGGTTTCTGACTACAGGCTTCGCCTGAAGAGCAACATAAAAAACCTGTGAGATCCAAACAAGGTGACTTCTAGCAGTCTGAAAAGTGGGAATCTGTCTGAAAAATAAAGCTAACGTGTATGTTATACAAGGTAAGAAATTGTTAGAAAATTAGAGACTGTACTTTATATGCAATTATATCCAAACTACATGGGGTTTTTTCTAAAACATGTTATTGCTTCCACTGCTGTATTAGTTTAATGTGTCCTCAACTACATTAGATCCCAATTTCCACCAGAGTATAGATGCAGATGTCATCGAAGCTATACCAGTAGAGAAATGCAACAAAACACCATGCTGTTTTGCTACGGGTAGGAAGGAACAGGAAGCATTTTAGTATTTTGAATAATTTATTGATGCTTTTGAAAAGCAGATGTGCTCTCATTAACAGTGACTTTCTGATAACTTCTGCCCTTACTACCAAGATTTCTTCTGGTGCCAGTCATCTACTTTTTTCCCCACAATTATGAAAGAAGACCACTTACTACAGAAAACTACAAAGAAACAGCACAGCCAGTCTTGCAGAAGATTTTTCAATAATTACTATTACTTTAGAAAGGAGCAGAAAGAGCATCTGATGCTCTTAGCACCTTCCTTGCTACCCACAGGTATCTCAGCTGTGAAGGTATCAATTGAACTAATGGGGAAAAAAAAAAAAAATCCTTATTTCTAGAAAATCCAGTGAGCTAGACTGTTCTATTCCTGCTTACAGTGGCTAATAGTTTCACTAAGGGCACCTAAGTTTAAAACAGTATTTCTTAAAGAAAGATTAAGTAGAACTCCTAATAACCTAGTATAAGAACTTAAAGTTTCTAGAAGACAGGATAGTTCATAATGAATCTGGCTAATAAATCTAGCTAAATGGAAGTACATATAGTTGCAGGGCACTAGAACAGGGAAGCAAGCAAGGAGTCGATTGAAAGAGTGGCTAATGAAGTAACTCAAGTTGTTCAGAATATATAACCCAAACACAGAACGAAACCCAAATCTCTGTATAAACATTCTTCTTTGCAAAAACACAAAACAGCAAATAAAAGGCACATATTTTTAACAAAGCATAAAGATCTATTTGGGCAAAGAGTTTCCAGAAAGGGTTTCCACTTAATACCATTACAATTCCTCTGCTAATTCCTACCATCTTACTAGTAAAGACACCACCACTCCCCTTTACAGCAAGGCCAAAACCAGTATTATCACTCATATAAAATAATTCAATACACCATATATGCAGCAGTGACATACATGTACTAAACTCTGAAACCAAATGATAAATTGCATTCCTCCAGCACCTCTGACCGCCTCACCTGCGCTCTGCCCACTAATCCATCTTTGCCAGGGCTACCTCTAACCTTCCAAACCTATCAGCTGCTTGCAGACAACCATCATTTTTTTCAGATAATAACCTGCTAAAGAAAATGTTTTCTTCCTTCCTATAAATGAGGAATTTGCCCCCAAAATGCATTGGTCTGAGGTTCAGGGCACTCTTAGAGCACTGACAAGTGTAAAGTCCAATATCTCAGAACACTTGAAGGTTAGAAATGAGTACTTTATATCAATGGGGAAGAGCTACAAATCCACACCCCCTACATCCCCCCCATCCCCATTGTTCAGTATCAGCTTTACCAGATGTAAAAGTTTTTATATAAGTCCGTCCTAGTAGATCCTAAATGTCAAATTTACAAATTGCAGTGTTGTGAGGCACAGAAAGGCTCTCAGCTCACACTTAAATTTCTAAAGTTAATTACTCAGGTTCTCCGCCATGAAAGGCCTGTAAAACTAACTTCACAGCACTGAGGAAGGTTGGTACAAAGCAAGTAGACAGAAGGGTGCATACATACATGATCCTTAAAAATTGCAGTATACATCTACTGCTATGTGACTATATGCTTTACCAGTCTGAGTTTATTCACATCAAATCAGCGCCAAGTACAAAAGAAGTCCACACAGTCCGTCAGACCCTTGGATTTTTTCTTCCAGGGCGTAAACAAAATACCAGGAGATGCTGCCAACATTTCCAGTAGCTAGGTGCATGTATAGAGAACTAGTGAAATCAAGGTGTCAGCAGAAGTCAGGCATTTCTCATAGTGAATTTGGGCTGAGCAGCACATCCCTTCACTGTACACAGGTGTTTCAAGCAAAACACCAGTAAAACCATCACCTCCCTTCCACCTTTATGTAATGCACTGTGATGGAAGGATGTAGGACACTGTCGAGCATCAAAGTGCCTGTATTCCAGGAATTGGAATATTCTATTCCAAAGCTGTCATACACACTCTTAAGGAAAGCTCTCTTCATCTCATTTCCCTGATCTACGACTGGCAAGATAGCATGATCCAGCAAATTGTGAGACCTCAGGAAGGAGAAGGCCTTCCCATGCAGTGCTATCAGCAGGCTACTTGTCCTCCTTCCTTATTGCCCTATTGATTGCCCTTTTTCATTTACAAAGAGTGCAGCACTTGGGAAAGATGACAAATGGCCAATAGTCTGCCCTGACCCCTCCCCTCCTCCTAACAGAGCAGGAAACAGGAGCCTGCGGAACATGACTTTGGGTCAATGCTGAGCGCACCTGCCAATGAAAAGCACTGGCAGTGACCTGTACAGCAGCTGAGGAGGGAAAGGCAAATTTGCATGTGCTGTCCCTGCTGATGCAGCTCACTTCACAAGCACCTGATGTGCCTGTACTTCCTCTTTACTACCTCTTAGAAAACTCATGTTTTGTGGGGATATCACATCTTGTCCTTTTCCTTCATGGGAACTGACTTTTTTGTTTCTTTTAAATCCTAATACAACCAGGGATACTGTAAACAGAGCAAAATATTCTAGCCACTTTTGCAAAAGTCAGATAACTATCTAAATTATTTCCTCTGAATAGCTGTGTAATACTGAACTTGTAACAGCAAAAATGCAAGGATTCCTGTTTGAGAGTTTCCTTAAAGCCCTAATGTTTTCCTCCCTCTTTATGGTTTGTGAAAAATGAAGAAAATTATTCTTCCTTCTCCTTAGTAATATTTCAAAATGGCTTTGATGACACTTCAAAGTAATTAGGTAATTATTATAAACTCATTTGCATTCTAACAGCAGTAATCAGGGTGCACCAATGTGACATTAGTGTAATGCTGACAGGTTTCTAAAAAGAATTTAAAAAGACAAGATAAAGGAATAAAATTAATAGACTAACACTGAAGACTGGAAAGAAATACTTTTCCCATTAAAAAAGTTTCACTGTATCCTGGTTTCAGCTGGGATTGAGTTAAATTTCTTTGTAGTAGCTAGTATGGGACTATGTTTTAGATCTGTGCTGGAAACAGCGGTGATAATGTGGAGATGTTTTAGTTGTTGCTAAGTAGCACTTACACTGGTCAAGGACTTTTTCAGCTCCCCGTGCTCTGCCAGGCACACAAGAAGCAGGGAGGGGACACAGCTGGGACAGCTGACCCCAAACTGACCAACGGGATATTCCATACCATATGACGTCATGCTCAGTATGTAAAGCTGGGGGAAGAAGAAGGAAGGGGGGACGTTTGGAGTGATGGTGTTTGTCTTCCCAAGTAACCGTTACACGAGATGGAGTCCTGCTTTCCTGGAGATGGCTGAACACCTGCCTACCCATGGGAAGGAGTGAATGAATTCCTTGTTTTGTTTTGCTTTGCTTCCGCATGCAGCTTTTCCTTTACCTATTAAACTGTCTTTATCTCAAACCATGAGTTGCCTCACTTTTACTCTTCCAATTCTCTCCCCTGTCCCACCAGGGGGGGAGTGAGTGAGCAGCTGCATGGTGCTTGGTTGCTGACTGGGGCTAAACCGCGACACACTGTGACTGAAATATTTCAGTTAACTTCTATGCAGATTGTTCCTGGCTTTGAAATAAATACAATTAATTATCATCTACAATATATCAGTGTTATGTTATAATAAGTTATAATGTATGGATAGTCAAAATCCTACTTTCCAGTCAATTTCAAAGGCTGCTTCCAGCTAACTTCGTGTTTGTGACCAGAGCTGATTAGGTGTCCACAATTAGTTTTTCCACGTGTACTCTTGGATTCTTGCATAACAGGTTTTTGAAGGTGTGTATTTTTTTTTTAACCATTTGCAAACCACATGGTCTGAAAAGATTTGAAATCTTGATTTTCCAACTCAGTGATTCAAAAAAAGAGAAAAAGAGAGGTCATGTTCATTAGGTACCATCACAGATACTGTCCTTGGCTTGCTTTGTTTCAATGATCACAGATAACAAGATTGCAGTATAATATTAGCTTTGAGATTTAGCAACTAGGCTTTGCATGGATGCAGTGCAGAACACCTTCATCCCAAGAAGTTTCCAGAAAGCGTAGGATGGCTCCTTCCTAGGTTCCCCCGCACAACCACACTGTTAGGGACAATACCCCATTGCCATTTGTGCTTCTGGATTTATGGCCCCCACACTTTCCATTTTCCAGGTAAACCAAGGACCTTTGTGATACATAGAAATATTAAACTGAATATGAAAAAGCATGAAAGCAAACATAAGATCCAACCCTTAAACTATGTATTATGAATATATGTAAGCATCAGCTCGTTCACCACTGGTGACACAATCCCTTCTGGCAGTTCCTTAGACCCCTGGGACAACAGTAGTAAGGTTGAAGCAATTAACACCATTCAGACTGAAACATAAAAAAAAAACCTACATAGAAAAAACATTAAGTGCCAGAATCATGTTTTCTCATGACAGTATTTTAGGTTAGCATGTTTGAACCATACTTAGTTCTACAGAAGCTAAGGGTGGGAGTTAAATACAGATAAATACCTAGTGGGTCAATTCTAAACAGTTATTTGTTTTTGCATAGAGTTAATTAGAAACTAATGTAAACCTCAGAAGAATCTAAGGGTGTTGGTTGATATGATCCCTCCAGAAGGCCTGTATGTGGATGAATTCTAGAGTCCTCAGTCTCTGTGAAACAAATTTCCCTTCAATTTTGGTGAGAGTTACATTTCCATAAGACACTGCACACAGACCTTATTTTATTTTTATTGTAAGGGAGCATTTAACAGCTGGGATTCACACCTTGGGATCAAAGGAACATAAGTACTTGAAACCTGATGCTTACAACATTAAAATACCTGCTCTGCGACATGCTCTGTATGTTTTCCCACTTTCCTTTCACAAGATACATTCTGTAATAAAAACTTTATCTTCTCAAACTTTCTGAATGTCATAAATTTACCAGAAATCTCTGCTTTAAAAGCAAAAACCTAGTCTGATGAGCTTTGGATGACATGGATTGACTTTTAACAGCCTTTCCTGGACCTCCATGTGATAGCAGCATTAAGCTTAATCATAGGGACAAAGATATGTTTACGTTCTAAAAAAAATTAGTAAGTTCCTGTTGACAGACCTTAAGCCAAACTGGAGGAAGGGATGAGAAATCAGTGACAAATAAACATTTTATTTGTTAATTGTTTAACAGGAATTGCTTATAATTACCTAAGTTTTAATGGTTTTCTAAGGGAAATGGAACAATTCTTAGCTAACACTTCGCTTTGTTAGAAGTGAAGAGGGTTGTAAATGCACTGTACTATGACTGGTGCCTTCCTTCATATGTTGTGATTATGTGTTCAGTAAATAGCATCCAGACTAAAAAGACCTTGTGAAATCAAGCAACATTAACTCATTAAGTCAATAATTCATGGATTCTTTTATCTAAAGTGGCAACATCACACCATCAATTCACAAAACAGCCACTTCTCCAAAGTGTATGTGATGATAATAATGGATTTTCTAACAATACACTCTCAGAGCAAGGTCATTGCGCACAGATGCGGTGGATGCCATGATCTGACCTAGGTCAGCAAAACAAGCTTTATTATTGAACCTAATTATGAACTATCAAGATAATGGCCTAGACTAAACTGTTTCCTAGGGGATTATTTAGAAACTAGTCAGCCACTTTAGGTTCAAATCTACTGTACAACACTACCTTCAGAGGTAGAGCAATCACTGCTAATATGTACTGTGCATGCTAGGCACAGTATCTATACACACAATACACATCTGTTTAAGTATACCAAGAGTTGCCAAGGATAACTCATATTGCATAGCACATATCCAAATCAAACTGAACTGCATTTTTGATGAGAATAGTCTAGTCAAGTGAAAGCACAAGCAAAAGGAGGTGTACAAATAGCATGGACATCCACTAAGGGGTAATAATCCAAACTCTGCACTTGGCTTTGTTTAGGTCTAGACATAAAAAAACCTTTTAATACAACAATTTTTTAATAGAGTCTGATTGTAATACAATGCTAGTAAGTGAAGAGAAATGAAGCAAAAAATGTTTGGGACACCATTGGCTGCTTTCAGACCAACCACAGTAAAACTCATGATGTTCATAATGCATTTCAAATTTATTTCTTAATAGAGATCATGTAGGAAAAGTATTTAATGCTTCCTACATTTCCCTGATCAGTTAAAATTAATGCATGGGATCAAAACTGCCTAGCTGAGGGCAATTTTACTTTTTTCCTCCCCCTAGAAAGATAAAGCATTTCAATCAAGTTTACCTCTACAGCCAGAAGAGTCATTAAAATGTTTCCTTCAGTTGTGTGTCTCACACTATAATTCTCCCAGGTATATAGAACTGACTCATTATTATTTTATATTTCAAATCATGTAATTATATCCAAGTTTCAGAAAGGAATAGTTCCTTGAGATCAGAGTTCTTGTTGTGTTAGAAGTGGAGCCAACCTCTGGGTATTCCTGGCAGGGGAAGATTGATTCCCTGTATGATTCCCTCAATTATTTAAAATGATCTGTTTTTATTTAAGGTTTTGATTCATATGATAATTAGAGAGCTTTTTAAGAGATGTTTGTTCTTCTAAGATCAGAGTTCTGTTGCTGTTATAAACTTCTCACCTTTAATCCAGCTTCCAGTCCCAGTGAACCTGTATGAATTAACATGATGTGATTGACCCTGTACCTTGCCTGTGGGTTTGTAATGAGATCCAATCCATGGTAAAATACGGAGGGAGAAGGGAGGGGGCGGCTCAGCCTGCAACCTTTCCTTTAACTGGTTGGCCTGTGAACCCATATGAACTGGATCTCCCACAGAAGTTATGATTTGAAAGTAACCCTTTCAAATCACACTTGGAAAGGTTCACATAGCTCTTGTGCTAATACACTGAGGCAATTCGCAGAAAATTTTGTATTCCTTCACTCCATACTGACAAAGACTGAAGGTTCACGAGCTCTAGGCCAAAAGAAGCCATAAGGGAAATGCAGATTTTCACAAAAATCAAGATGAAAGAATGACTTAGTCATACATTGATGGGAAGAGTCTTTAGGAATAATGTAGAGGGAAGAAGGGGAGAAAAAGCCTACTTTGCAGGGCACTGCTGAAAAAGCTGTCTTTAAGAAATAGAGCTTTCTCCATTTCATGTCCTGAAGAGCCAGGCTGCATTTATTCTGTATCACACATACTTGTATAACAAGGCTTCTGATTTTTTGTGTAATCATTTAACAAAGTCTGGAGCAAATTGAGAGTTCTGTTAGAAGTTGCTGCTTAGGAAAACATTCCCAACCATGCGAGTTGAAGGATGTTTTAAAGTATCTTTGAAAATTTTGTGTAATAATTTATGTACTCCTTCTATTAATATGTCAAGGAGAAAGAGCAGAAACTTCCTGATTAGAATTAGAGGTGCTGGTAGCAACATTGTCACAAAGTACACTGTTAGACAGCAGAAAGGTATACCAGGTATACTATGTACCAACAAAGGCACAGAAAAAATATCAAGCATTCATTTTATCTAGCTCCTAAAGGACCCCAAATCATTATTTTAGAAGGAATTCAGAAGGAAAAACAAAAATCAGTTAAAAAAAATTTAAAAATACACAGGGAATTGGCACAAAACTGCCCCCCCCAAAAAAACCCAAGGCCCTGAAATCCAATGGAATAAGTTTGAAACAGCAGCAAAATATTCAACAACTGAAAACACAAAAGGGCAGAGAAACTTAGTGAGGAAAAAGTACAGTTGCACAAGGCTACAGTACAGTAAAGAAAACACTGATGAAACCAAATCTTTTGAAAGAAGTTTTGAGAAAACAATTATGAAAAAATGCCTAAATATAAGGACTAATTACTCCTCATCTGGAAATAAATGAAACTATGCTGATTTACAACAAAAAAAGGTCTGGCTTTCAAGTTAAAAACAGCCCTCAGAGGTATGTTGTTGTATTTTAATAGCCCGATAAACAGAAGAAACAGTCCTGCTGTGCTATAGTCCTGTTTCTTCCTTTGCAATACCAGCTCAGATACCTTTCAATGAGAGTTTGATCAGCATTGCTAAATTTGGAACTGAAGTCTGTCTAGGTCTCCAACCTACAAGATTACTTTTGTACATGCTGTACATTTACAGTTCTCATGGATCTCAGGGAAGCAGGGAGCTACCAGATAATGTCCATGTAGATACCTAAATATGGTTTTAGACATCTAGTCATAGGCAAATGCAGTTTGGAAGTGAATTTTCCCTGCAATTCAACCTTCTGGAGCAATCCTGCTAACAGTCCCACCCCTTACCCTCTTGCTTCTGCCCCTTTGCTCCCCACCTTGCCATGGCAGCACAGGCTGCCATGTGGCTTCACAGCAAACGACACCTCGAAATGACAGCAGCAGAAAGACAGGGAAAGGCACAGCAGGGAGCCAAAGCATCAGTGCTTAATAAAGTTTTGGAGCGAAAAAAATGCTATACTTCTATAGGAAACAGAATGCCCAGGTTCTGCATCCTTGCTCCTGCAAGCCATTGATACTTCAACTACGTTTTTAAGACAAGATGATAACGCTCATTCTTTTGCACAGTGTCCTACTTTTCAGCAAACTGTACACTGTTTCCCTGCCACAAGCAACAGGGAACAAGAGCTCTGATCAAAACATCACAGAAAAAAATAGCAAGAATGTTCTCATTCATTTAATTAGACTTCAGTGTGTGTTTGTGGAGCAACATTAAAACACTGAGCATGGAAGGTAATTAAGTTACTGTATTGCTAATTAAAATTTCAGGAATCTTTCTGTAGAAAGCTTTTAAAATTGAGCCAACTCCAAAAAGTATTGGGTGCAGTAAATTTCTAAGATATAAATGACAGTGGGAAATGTTGAGCAGGCTTGCATATTTTGCAAGAATTTTAGTAAATTCAATTTTCTCTTTTTTGTGTGTGCACCCACCAAGCTGGTTTTACATACACACACCCCTTTGGTAAACTGAATTAGCCTTTTCCATAACCTCACAATAGATATGTGCTGAATCAGGCCAACACATTGCTTCATACATAAGTGCAAACAACAAAATCAATTGTCTGGAGCATTATCTGATGTAGTCAGCCAGTGGAAGGCACTTTACATTTTGTTTATGCCTATTCATGTTCACTGTTGTAAAATAAAGCATCTCAAAATGGTGTTAGCTTTTCACTATAATTCTACTAGACTTCTAGATTCCAGATAAGGAAGGAAGTGCAGAACAGACATGATTACAAAATTTGAAGAGGCAGAATACTTTAAAACATTAAAAACTTAAGTGTTATTTAATTGCATTTCAAGGAATGTAAAATATCTCTCTCCTAGCTTATCTTGATTTCAATATTCAAAATACAGGTAAAATGTAAAGGCATCAGGCAATTCCTTTAACATTAGTAATGAGAAACTTCTTGACAGGCTGGATTATACTTCTAACATTACTGTTCTTGTCCTTTCTGCTTTCCTGTAGTCCTTAGTTATTCCCCAGCTCCTGGCTGTAATCAACTCTTTTCATCTGATTGTGACTGTAGATAAATATCAGAGTAGTAGAGTTACTAACTACAATAAGAGGATACACAGCTTTTGTGCTAATAAGCACTTCTTTTTAAATGCTAAGAGCAATTAGTCCTTTTGTCTCAACTATTGATTATGCAGACTGATAGACAAAAACTCCACACTGCCTCTTTCTTCTTTCTCCTCGATTTCTGAAGAGCAAAACTGGCTTAAAGCAATTGTAAAGCAGAGTGATACTCCATCTTTGGAAATCAAGAGCAGCTTAGCTGTTTTAGAGAGCAACAGTGATGGGTTTGACTATGAATAAAAAAAGAAATTTCTGATTTTTTTTTTCCCAGCACTATTTCATGAAAATATTAACTTTCTAATTAGCTTTCTAGACCAAGTAGGAAGAAGGTTCTTTGATAAACTTTTAACTATTAATTAGAAACTACTAAAATTATTAAAACTATTTTTTTAATTGACTTTTTGCACAGTTAATCTACCTGCATTCAATTTAAAATTTGCTTTCTAAAGAATAAACACTCATGGTTCAAAGTTTGTGCATTTAGAATCATCTTCTGACTTAATTATGCAACTCTGGTATGACTATGTCCTTAACTGCCATAATCCATGACCACATGCTTATGGACAACATTACATCTTGAAGTGCTTGGTTTATTTATAAAGCATGTAACTTCAATAAAATAACTTTAGAGTATCTTTTATTTAAAAAATTTAAATAATAAATTACTGGTATATTGCAACAGCACAAATGCATGTTCTTTCTAAAATGTAAAAATGCTCCTCTGTTTATAAAAAGATACTCCTTCAAAACAGCATTTGCATCTTATGACATCTTTCTTACATGGACACTGCTAAATCATCACCAGGTTCTTAATGCATTTAAGCTAGGTATACAGAAATAGTGAAAGACTACCTGGTTTAAGAGTCACCTAGTTTTCATTGGTAACAACACATAGTCAAGAGTTACAGGAGGTGTTACAAACCTATTATTGTATTAACTGACTCCAAGTGTTTAATAGTCCTATGAGTGTTCCTTTAGGCATATTTTCAGCAAAATACAGGAACCATTGAAATCCCAGAGCAAGTGAAAGGTGGAATTCAGTACCTCCAAATGTTCAGTTATTTGTTGAGGATTTCTTTTCAGGACAGAAATATAATACTTTCCTACACAGATTAATAGAAAAGCATAGCCTTTTATAATTTCATGTCAAAAGCAGCAAGGCATTTAATTTTGTATGCAACTGCAGCTACTTTTTCCTGTTTTTTATATTGCTGCACTGCTGCTTCACACAAGTGACTGTGAAGCTATTTCATGAACTACTCATTGACTCAATTTATTACAAACACTCTGAACCTTATTATAACAGCATCCTTGAAAGACAAGCATTTTGAATTTCACAAGGAGATGTTGCTATAATAAAGGAGAATGTAATAGGCCTTCATGCACAGTATTTGAGAGCCAGAATATTTTCAAAGACAATAACTTAAGTGCCTTATAAGGAAGGTGGGTCCTATACATACTGCAGTTTGAAGATTTCTTGATACAGCACACTAAATCCATAGAAGGATTCTATTTTCAGACATACACCTGAACATACTAACCTGTATCATAGTCATGTTTTGGAGAGAGTACGCAATTTGCCAAGAAAATTAATTTACTTTTATTACTATTTTCCCACCACAAAGATGAATACAGAGTACGAACATAAGGTACACCAAAACAAATGTGAGCATTAAGTTCCATGAATGTATTAAAAATTTGTACAAGTTGATCATAATTTAGATTTCAGAGGTAATTGTTTGATACTTCTGCTGCTAGACATGTGTAGGACCTCTGTTCTAAATACAATCTTGGGTGCCCCAAACCCCCAAGTGCTCTAACCAGCATTTGGGCCCATATCACAACCATCCATGCAAAGGAATTACAAGTATAAAAGCTAAATATCTATTCAGCTAACACATAAATGTCTTCAAGATTATGGATATCTGACACATGCAGAAGCACTGCAATATATTTTGTTAAGTGTCTATTAGCACATTCATTTTGAAGTTTGAATATTTAGTATTGGGTTATTCATATCTGCATTTAGAAACCAAGTATAGTATTTATATGAATCTGCCTTATCTGATTAATGTTTTGTTTTGCTAGGATTTCTTCAGATTGAGAATACCTTCCCTGTTGTTTTGCTCTCCACAAGCACTGTTGATCCCATTACTGAAATCTCTACTCAACCATTAGGTTACTTTTTGTAAGTGCACACATTGGTTTTGAAAGCTGTTGAACTTCCAGATTTATGACACACAAAGTCTAAGTCATTGATCCACTGCGCAAATACATTACAGAGAATGCTCGCAGCGTACAGTAGCTACTTTACTGAAGAGCTATTTCAACATGCTTCAGCACTGACCTAGCACCTGTCTCTGAAAGGGAGGAAAGTTAAGTCTTCTTGTGTCATTGAACTTCTCAGTCAGACCAAAAAATGCACAAATACTATATATTGCTATGGTGATGTTGACATTACTGAAAGCGTAGTATACCTCTGTCTGTAGTAGTCCTCCTGTTTCAAGTCTATGATCTATGGAAGAGAAGTTCTGCACCTCTTCCAAATTTCACTGTGGACTTTACAGCCTTTATGAAACAACTAGCAGCCTAAGCATCATTTAAATGACTAAAATACCATACAAGTCTATTGACGAAACCTTCTGAATTTCTAAGTAAGGTGATCTATAAAATTTATTTTAAAAAATCTTTTAAAAAAATCTATAAAAACCTTATTTACAGGGTTTCTTCAGGAAATGTTTGTGATCATGCCATCTACGTGGTCCTGCAATTTAAAAAAAAAGGGGCAATTTCAACCAAAACTGATACAAATATAAAAAATAGTAAGTCACTGGCAGTTCTGTGAAAGTCAGTGAGCAGATAGAGGATAGAAACCTGTATTACTGTTCCACCCTGAAGAAAAGGCATTCTTATTTCTATTCTGAGAATCAGCAGCCACTTATCTAATCCCCATACATATACTCTGGCTTTTTAAATCAATATGTATGCATGCAATTACAAATTAGACATAGCAATAACTTTCAATGGCCAAATAGGGAGAGAAAGCTGGGACTGTGGGGATACCCAATGTTGGGAGATGAATGCAACCAAACTTCACAAGAATTCAATCTTGATTCGTTTCACCATCAGTTCAAAAATACCTCATATATGTTAATGCTTCTTCATAGCTCATAGACTTGGGTTTCTGAAAATAATGTACTGGTGCAAAATAAGCCTTAAACTGGGGGTCTAGGACCTAGTTTCTAGATAAGGTGCAGGTAGAAAGGAATGTACTTATGTGATTTTTTTATTTAAATCTGGTAACTTGTGGGTTCACTTCTAAGATGATAGAGAACAGTTTAAGAAATTGCAGATCATGTTTACCCTTCTTCTACACTGTAAGTAATTTGAAAGCATATCTCATTAAAAAACCAGCAACAACACACAGGTATGCAAAACTGAGCCTAAGAACAAAAATCGTGATAGCAAAAGCCTCTGAATACTGAGTAAAAAGGCTGGATACTCAGTTTTCAGCACTGAAAAAATGAAATAGCTCAAAGAAAACTTTAGATTATTCCACTGTTTTTCTTCTGTCTATTCATGTGCATTAGACATGGTTTGTCTCACAAGTCAATCAAATACAATAATTCTTGCTGAACAATGATTTCTATGCACTCTGTGAAGTCCTGTTTCCTTTAGCTTCATTGGTCCATTTTAGAGGTCTCCTAAGCAACATGTTCAAACATCAAACTGGAGTTTAGTGTTCAATATAAGACCATGTCAGTGCCTCACTGGCTGCAAAGAACATTGTTCTGATCCATCTGTGTTGTTTGTCCTTATTACAAGCTTCCCAAAGGGCCTAAGAAACCAACTGAACTGACTAACTCCAGAGGTCAATCCTGGTTGAAATGCACCTTTCTTCATATTACAATTATTTCTTTTCCCCAGAAAAAAAAAGCACATTAGTAGCAATACTCCATTAGATTTAAAGGAAACGTTGACAAAAGTTGATTATATGTAGAACACAGTCTCATACACTATGTTTATGGCACAGCATAGTATTAGTTGCATGAAATTGGAGAGAAAAATCTAGACTTAAGTAGAGCTAACTTTAGATGCAGACATTTAGCTGCAGAAACACCACTAGCACAGATTTCCCAGAACCTGAACTTCACTTCCTAATGCCTTTAATCAACCCTTTAGTATTATTCTGACAGTCAAATTCTCAAAAGAGCAGTAGTGTACCCAGCTCATTATTAAGAAGGCTGGTTAGACCTTGGCATTTGATGCAGCTACGGCATGAAGGCTACACCTGCATAAGGAAGGCTACATTTGATGCATACATACAAAACACTGGACCTTAACTGGAAATACAGCAGTCCTTTTCCTGAAGATACACCACATACATAAAAGCTTGAGTAAGCTTTTAAATAACACACTATTGAGACATAAATCTGAAATCATACCATTTCTGGAAACAGATGCTGAATTGGATTGCCTGAAGCAAGTACTAATCTTTCAAGGACAACAAACAAATACGGTGGTTCTTGAAAAGCTTGACATCAAAAGTAATAACATAATATAGGACAATACAGCTAAGTAAGTCTTGGTCCTGCTGTCACTTTTCAGTGATATTTTTACATGAACAGTAATCTGAAATGCAACAGTTAGTTGAGCAGCCAACATACACTAACTGAAATATGAAGGTTTCTGAACAGATCCTAAAACATATGGAGAAAATTACATACAACTCGAGTTTTAGTAGTCCTCCATATTTTACCTAATGCATAATAGTTCCTGGAGGATACTTGCCTGTCAGATTTACTTTTATTCAGCTGTAACTCAGTGTTCAGAATGGTACACATTCACGTCTAAAGAAAATATTTCCTCCCAAAAATAAGTACTCCAGCATACACTAACTAAGCAAAAAGTATCGTACTTGATATCTTATATATATTACGTCATTACCTCTGACATAACAGAACAAGCTGTACTTAGTTGAATATACCCTGGGGATAGGAATAACACTTGTAAGCAACTTGCTTGAAAACTCACATCAGGCTTTTTTGTTGGCAGTGTCAGCTATGTTTGATATAGTGAAATAACTTCTGCTGGTGCAGAATTGTCTTAATCTTCCACAATAGATGTGTTTGCTTGCATAAACATATCCTGCAGGAAGAGACTATAGCCAAGAAATTACTCTAAGTCAATGGTACAAGAAAAAAGCAGGAACTTTACTCAAAGTATTTGCTTTTCCCAAGAACCACACAACTGAGGAAAAGGTATGTATCTCCATCTTTCTATTCTGGCAAATCAAGTAAGGAAGGGCTTGGACAAAGGATGAGATACAGCCATGAGGCGTATTTCTGATAATCTGGGAAGGGACTCGAGCCAAAAACTTAACTGCAGATTGACTTTTCAACACAGGTACCATTTAACAGTGTGGTTGGGAAAATGTAAAGTACAAGCAGATAACTGCTAAGAGCAGTTTTAAAATACATAAGTAAGCAAGCATATTTGTATGGCAAATGTTAGAAATGTCATGGGATATCTGTTTCTCAGGAGAGCCCTTCTTCAATAAAAGGAAAGCTTCAAACTTCAGAGAATGAAAGCCTCCCCCCCCACCCCCCCAAAACTCCCAATTGCATATCAAACATTTAAAATGCTATTTAACAAAAATTTATTTGCAGTGAATTCTTGCATTATCTTCATGACTTAACTGTTGGAAGGTGGTCAGAAAGAGGCAAGATATAACATTTAAATTAAATTTGCCACTTGAAAGAGTTGTGTATAAACATTAAGAAGTATGCATCTGTTATTTAATATTAGAGAGGAATACACTAATAATTTCCTGTAAACCCAGCAATTACAATGAATAACCACTATTGTGGGAAGCAGATAAATATATAGCCCAGATTAGATCATTCTTAGATTGGGGTATTTTTTTTTCTTGTGAAGTTTTCTAAATACCTAGTATTAGTTTCTTTTTTTCCCTGCCCCCCCCTGCATTAATGCAAGTGTTCTCTCTTGGTTTATGCAATTGGTTTACTAAAGAAAAATAGTAACTTCTATATAATGTAATTTAGGATAAATTAGAAACTTTGAAATATGCTTTTCTGTTGTGAGAGTCATCTTAATCAAGGTTTACCACTAATATATTGACAATAATAATGTCTGAAATGTCTTCCTGGAATGAAAGAGAAAAATTCTCATTTTCATAATGTATCATGTGACCAAAAAAAAAAAAAAAAAGAAAAAGATTTAATTGCACTACCATTTCTGACCATTACAGTTGCTGTAGTGACTTCTGGAGAAAGTCTTCTACATTCATTGGCTTTCTAGAGGCCCTAACTCCTGATCTCAGTAATGATTACAGTCCTGTTGCTGTGAGAGCGCTGATCACAGAATCATAGGGCTTGGAAGGGACCTCTGGAGATCATCTTGTCCAACCCCCCTGCGTGAGCAGGTACACCGGAACGCATCCAGGCAGGTTCTGAATACTTCCAGGGAAGGAGACTCCACAGCCTCTCTGGGCAGCCTGTTCCACTGCTCTGTCACCCTCACAGGAAAGTAGTTTTTCCTAATATTGAGGTAGAACTTCCTGTGTTCTGGGAAGTGTTATGGAGCTCACCTGGAAGTGTTAGGGTCCCTTCCCTGTCCTGCCAGCACATGCAGAGCCACTTGCACACTCTGAGGTTCTAGGTGCATGGTTTCAGAAAACCTTGTTCAACCTTTCAAATTGGTACAATTTATATAAGTGAGTTTCTACTCAGGGGCAGAAGAGACACTGTGTAGCTGTCTAGAAAACAAGAGCTAAGCTCAATCTTCTAAGCATTTTTTTCCTTAAGAATTAACTAACTTAAAACATTGTTCCTGCGGCCAAAACTTGATACACTGATGCAGAAAGATTAATACAGCTAAGCATCATAGAGATGAAGAATTTCCTTCTAATTAAAACTTTCTGGCAAGATAAATGAATGGCCCTCATATTAAAGATTAATGCTTTTGATAGGTTTGATGGCTCAATATCCCCTGTAAATCATAACATAAAGATGCTTAAAGAATTGATTCAAGCTTATTAATAGCAAAAATAAATATCACAGCATCTGCAGCAAATATAAAAAGCTGAGTACTAATAATTCTTAAGTTAATTTTTTTTTTAATGAACTGCTTTAGTGGAGTAACTAAAGCATTGCTGCCTCAAGGCTGCATTTTGCAGCTTCCCCTTAGGTATGAGACACACACTCACTGACCCATGTGGCATTATGGAAATGCTGTGTTTACAAGAATAAGCTTCTTCCCTTCCCTTTGGCAGATCTGCAGCTGGGCATTAACCTGTCCTTACCCAGCGCAGCTCTGATAGGGTATATGCCAACCGGAAAAAAACAGGTTCCAGCTAGTGGTGACACAGAATCTCTCCAATGCTAAAGCCCCGAGGAATTTTTTGTGCTCTCATTGCAGACTTTTCTCCTTGCTCTTATTTATTTTTGCATTTATGGACTTTTCTGCCACTTAACTGATAAAAGCAAACCCTTAATCCAGATAAAGACTTGTTCATTTGAAGGTGAGAAGTATAATTTATTTCAACATGAATTCAGATGTCGTTAGTTTTATGTACTGTTCTGCCAGAAGTCCCATGTTAGAAGTGCTTGAGTTTGTGTTTATGTTGAGTTTGACAATATTAATCTTGAACTCTAAGGGACTGTTGACTGAAAAATATTACACACTTTAGAGATTATCTTTTTTTATTCTTCAAGAGATGAATGACAAATCAGCTGAAGATCTGAGCATAATAAAATTCAGGCCAGAACTTGTTTAAAATTGCATATTGGTCCTTCCTAATTTCCTGCCTTTGACAGAGTTAGTTTAAGAAAGAATAGAAAGTGTAGAAATATCATCTACCTAGGCATATTTCCAGTTCACAGTCATTTAGAAACTTCCTAGAATTCAAACTTTTCAGCAAAACAAGTGGAAGCTTTGTCTTCTTGAGGCAGGTGGTACAGAACACTTCCAGTCTTCCTTTTGTGAGTGTCACTGGATAACAGTTTTTAGAAATTGAAATTTAATTTTAACAGGAAAAATTTTGGTATTCCCTCATACCTCTCATATTTGTTAAGTCTGCCCATGGAAGACTTACAGAAGCAATGCCAGAAATACAATAAAAGCAAGTCCATATTTCATTATGCAAACACTTCCTGGAGATGTAATTTTTTTATCTAACCTGCTTACCGTTTATCCAGGTTCGTTTTAGTACTCATTTTAATTTTCTATTCCAGTGTGCTATATGCTTGCAATCTTTTATATTAGTAGGTATTAGAGGTAAAATAGAGCACAATTTAATTATGTATGCTAAATAACAGTACAGGAGGCATTACAAAGTTCATTTTCTCCTGCAGGATTGGGAGAGATAGTACCTTCTTATGTGCATCAAGTCCAGTTCTGATTCCATGACTCATAAGGAAACTAAAGTTGATTGCATGTACAAGAACTAGCTCACCATTTTTACCTATAGAAAACCTTTCTAGTTTTTGTTACTGCTTCTCCAGTTAAATAAACACAAAATATCTCAGTTATTTGTCTGAAGAAATAGTTGCTTTCTTTCAAATCTAATCAGTAACATGGAAGATAGAAAGTATTCTTGGAGTCAAGTTTCTGGTCTCTTGTTAAGAGACCTGGGGGCCTGAGATAAAGGAAACCAATGAAAGTCTTCAGAGTTGAACCCAATAACAGGCACTGATATTTATTTGTACTCTTATTTGAGCACTTCATGTTCACAACCATTTTCACATCAGCTATTATAAATCTGAACTTGAAGGCTGTCTCTATGTAATTGCAGAAGGAACAATAACCTATAGCCTGATCCAATACAGATGACATTTGCCCTGTTCACTAGGAAGTATCTCTTTAGTGTTTGAAGCAGCAACTGCCTACTGCACTAATTTAATGGTTGCTTTGGAATAAATCTGCAGATACGGTTAGATACACCCTGATGCAGGAAAGAAAAAACCAGAAGTGGTTAACACTAAACACTGAGTACAGGAAATAACACAAGTATCTGTGTCACTGTGAAGCCAGTATGAACAGGTCCAGTTCCCTAAAAGCTGTGCTATAATGCTGTCTCTGCAAACAGCTCAAGGTCTTAAACATGTAAACACAAAAAAATATTGCTTTAACATTTCAATTTGCATCTCAAAAAGAGAGACTCCAAATAGCTTAGGGTGAATTTTTTCTTATGTTTTGTCTAAATACAGATGGGATTCAGCACAGCCCGCTTTGATAACAAAAAACCAACTCAGTCTTAATATTTTTTTTTCTAAATATTAATACTTGCTTTTACATACAGGCATCTCCAGGCACTTCAAAGGTACTGGAGCAACAGGCTACATAATTTAACTTTAAGTGAGGTAAAAACAGCTGAAAGAATCCAGAGTACTGTCCTCGCCTTTGAAGTTCAGGAATACTCTCTTTAGCTTTTCAATTTTATAGAAGGCCTACCGCAGCCCTTGGGGATTCAGATTCTACACTAACTGATTGAAATAGACTATTTCCTCAGTGGGGACTGTGTACGCTTAAAATTGTGGCAAACACTACCCCAAAAGTCCTTGCAGGATAGTTCTTATTCGAATAAGAATTTCATCTCCATATTGTATATTTTTAAATTGAATTTTTCCTGTTTCGCGTGTGATCATACCACTATTACAGAGCACACCTGAAAGCACATTAAAAGTCAATGGAGTAACTCCTACTGAATTCACTGGGCTTTGAAATCAATTTCTTCACACTGATTTCAAATGGAGCTGAAGAAGGACTTGTATGTGCTTATAAAGTTGGAACTAAGGAAAAAATACTGCATTTCCCCCTATTATGATAAATAAGCTCAACAAAATGAAGACTGCATCATTTTTGCAGCCAGTAGCTCAGACAGGATAATATCAACAAAGATTTACTAATCTGAAATTGAGGTCAACAATGAACATGCGTAGATGCTTGAAATTCCATGTTCCAAACAAATACATGCAAAGAAGAAATGGGGATGAACTTCACTGTTCATCTTTTCATCAGTATGGTATTGGAATTCATTGCAAAAGTTGCAGATTGAGATTATGAAATAAGGCTTCTTGAGGACAAACTTGGTAGGGTCCTGCAGTGTGAGTGGGGCTTTTCTCCTTGTAAAATTCTCTTTCCTGGGAGACGTTACATGGATATACAGCATCCACCGAGAAGCAGGGAGATCATAGGTACATGGGCAGACCTGGTACATCATTGGCTCCAGTCTAAATTTTTGCTTCTTTCACATTGTATTCTTAAGCAATAGCTGCCCTACAGGATCTCTTAATTGGGCTGGTCCTTCCTGGGTTCAGACACCTCCCTGTTTTGTAGACATTGCCACCCTTGCCTCTTTACAAGCCCTCTCTTTACAGTGGTGTATCATTGTCTGAAAGTATGACATTAAAAAAGGAACTATGTAATCACTACATTTCCTGATGGAGAGGTGCTTGTAACTGTCAAGGAAGATGATAAAAACAGATGAAGAAGCCATACCTTGAAAAACTAAGCCAATTAAAATCTCTCATCTGTCTAATAGTAACGTGATCATTACAGAGGGAAAAAGGAATATTCCTTGCTTACTGCTTTGAATCATGCAGCAGATATCCCCAGCCTACCCATGAGGCTGGAGATTATGCCAGGGAGGATATGAGCTCAGCTAGGGTACAAAGCTCAAACAGCAGGCGCTATGAAAGAGAGCACTCCCCATTACACTGGCTTTCCAGGGAAGGAAAGGTTTTTTTGAGAAATGAAACAGTTCTGTTAGCAACTAGACACATTTCTCAAGACCTCAGAAAAGGTAGAAAAGCAGTTTTAATTTTAACAAAGTAAAACAACCAAGGCTTCTCAAATTTCATTAAAAGTCATAATTAGGGCATTAAACAAAAAAATATTTTCAGCAAAGTGTTCTCCATTTGTTATAGGAACAGCACCTGTGAAACAGTAGACTCAAATAGCCAGTACACCCAGAACCAGAGAGAACCATCCACCCCAAAAAAAAGTAATTCAGCACACTAAGAACTGAAAAATCAGAAAAGTTAATATTGCTGCCTTTTATAGGAATACCATGGAATGGTAGAGTCAAGTGAAGCTAATACACTGGGCTGATGATCTGTTTTCTTTTAAAAAAATAGGCTATTCAGTCTGTAAGAATTAACACCAGAAACTATATTCTTTTGTGACAGAAGGATTATCGTTTCATCTTTATTTCTTTCTAGGAAGAGGCAATTCATCTACAGCCAAAATTAAAGTAGTGAGGAAAAACTGTCTGTATCTAAAGTATTAAGCCAAGTAAGGCAAACAGAAATCCTTACAATAAAAGTGAACTTTCACAGGCTCTTGACATGAAAGTCTGTGCTGGTTTTGGCTGAGAAGGGGTTAATTCTCCTCACTGTGGGGGTTGGCTACCTCTCCAGCTTCCTGAGCTCTGCCGCGTGGCGGGGGGGGGGGGGGGGGGGGGCGGGGGGGGCTGGGAGGGGCAGGGCCATGGTAGGGACGGCTTACCCCGACTGGCCAATGGCAGGTTCATTCCATACCATGTGACACCATGACCAGTATATTGGGGGGTGGGGGTGGGGGGGCAGTGGCAGCGCGGAGGCGGCACGGCGTCGGGGGTCTGTGGCGCGCGCAGTTTGTTTTGGCGGTTCGTTCCCCCTCTCCCCTCCCCCGGGGCTTTGCGCCTCTCGTTGTTCTCCTTTACATTGCATTTCTACTGTTGTTTCTTTTAATTTTAATTATTAAACTGTTCTTATCCCAACCCACGAGCGTTACCCTTCTGATTCTCTCCCCCATCTACCAGTGGGGAGTGAGCGAGCGACTGTGTGGGGCTGAGCTGCCGGCTAAACCACGACAGTCTTTTTGGCGCCCAACGTGGGGCTCAAAGGTTGGAGATAATAACAGCTGCTGGTCACAGCACCATGTTGTCCTTTTTGCAGTTGGTGTTAAAAATCGGTGTTGGTTTGTTGAGTCTGCTGTGTTCTGCTGTGATTAGTAATGTTTTGCCTACAAGATTTCTATACAAACACTCGTTTTCAGCTTTATCTGGTATTTGGGGTTTTTGCTGAAACCGTTACTGTACTTGGGATACCACCTTGTTGAGGCAATTAGCAATTATACCTCCTCCTCTGAGAGATTTTATATGGAGGAAATACAGAATAGTATCTTTGCAACTTTGTTCTATAATGTCTGTGCCTTTGTTACAACAACCTTTTTGTATCTCGAACATCTTTGGGTGCTTACGGTGCACTTATTGTTAGTTTTTGGGCATGTTGTTTTGGTTTTGACTAAGCAACTTAAGAATATTACCCAGAAATCTGCCCCAAGGCTTGACAGTTACGAGTGGCAGGGCATGTGGGATAGCATGGGCAAATACCTAGGGCAGTGGGCACCCCCAGTGTTTTGGAGTTTCACCCCCGAACAAGTGCAGAATCCTAAAAATCTAGTAGAATATTTGGAGAAAGTATGTTGTTACGCTGGGAACTCCAGAGAGACACAGATAACAGCACCGTGCTGGGGCCTGGCCCATGCATACCGAGCCCTGCTCAAGAGTATTCAGTGCTCCCAAGGGGAAGAGAAGGTCTCTGGATTGAAATGCAAAGTGACTGGCACTGTAGACAATCCAGCCCTGACAACAGGCACTGCAGCCACTCAAACCCCCACAACAAGTACCGGAGCTAGCTCAGAAAATAAACCCGTACCAGTATCAGTTGCCCCCATACACAAGACAAAATATTGGAAGCGGATGTCAACTTGTTTAGAATGGGATGATGAAGAACCAGGGCCATCGTGGGGAGAGGAGGAAGAAGTCATAAATGAAATAGAGACCACCCAATCCCTGTCCTTGAGTGAGTCGCAAGATATGCGAAAAGATTTCAGCCGTCGTTCAGGTGAGCACATTGTCACCTGGCTGCTCTGATGCTGGGATAATGGGGCCAGTAGCCTGGAACTAGAGGGAAAAGAAGCCAGACAACTGGGATCCCTTTCTGGGGAAGGGGGCGTTGACAAAGCAATTGGGAAAAAAAACACAAGCCCTCAGCCTCTGGAGGCGACTCCTGTCTGGAGTGAAGGAAAGGTATCCCTTTAAAGAAGATGTTACATATCGCCCAGGAAAATGGACAACTATGGAGAAAGGCATCCAGTACCTAAGGGAATTAGCTGTGCTTGAGGTGATTTATGGTGACCTGGACGATCAACGGTCATCCAAAGATCCAGATGAAGCCGAGTGCACACGACCCATGCGGCGGAAGTTTGTATGGAGCGCACCATCTTCGCATGCAAACTCATTGGCTGTAATGTCCTGGAAAGATGACGAGACACCAGCGGTGGCGGAGGTGATTGATAGACTCCAGGATTATGAAACAAATATCTCTTCCTCACTAGTCTCTGCTGTGGAGAAACTATCCCGAGAGGTCCAGCAACTCAAAGAAGATATGTCCTGCTCCCCACCTCTACAGAGTAGTGTCTCAGCTGTTAGGAATAAGCGTCCTTTGGCTCAAAGGAGAGGATACACACCACAGGCCACCCTATGGTTTTGCCTGTGAGACCACGGACAGGACATGATGAGGTGGGATGGCAAGCCTACCTCAACCCTAGAGGCACAAGTGTGTGAACTGCAAGGAAGAACAATCACTCAGGGAGGCTCTTCCAGGAAAGCTGCTGCTCCAATTTCCAGCGAGCAAGCCCCGAGACAGAGGAGTAGAAGTGCTGATTTTATTTCTAAGCGTAATAGAGGGACTCTTGATTCACATTTACAGGAAGTGAGTTGTGACTGCCATGATCAAGACTAGAGGAGCCCTGCCTCCAGCCAGGTGGACAAAAGGGGTAACCGGGCTTACTGGACTGTGTGGATCCGATGGCCTGGCACGTCCGACCCACAGGAGTATAAAGCTTTAGTGGACACTGGTGCACAGTGCACCTCAATGCCATCAACCTATATAGGGGCAGAACCCATCAGCATTGCTGGAGTGACAGGGGGATCCCAAGAGCTAACTGTATTGGAGGCCGAAGTGAGCCTAACTGGCAATGAGTGGCAGAAGCACCCCATTGCGACTGGCCCAGAGGCTCCGTGCATTCTTGGCATAGACTACCTCAGGAGAGGGTATTTCAAGGACCCAAAAGGTTACAAGTGGGCTTTTGGTGTAGCTGCCTTGGAGACGGAGGAAACTGAACAGCTGTCTACCTTGCCTGGTCTCTCAAAGGACCCTTCTGTGGTGGGGTTGCTGAAGGTCGAAGAACAACAGGTGCCAATCGCCACCACAACAGTGCACCGGCAGCAATATCGCACCAACAGAGACTCTCTGATCCCCATCCATAAACTCATTCACCAACTGAGGAGCCAAGGAGTCATCAGTTAAGACCCACTCACCCTTTAACAGTCCCATATGGCCAGTGCGGAAGGCTAATGGAGAGTGGAGACTAACAGTAGACTATCGTGGCCTGAATGAAGTCACTCCACCGTTGAGTGCTGCTGTGCCAGACATGCTAGAACTTCAATACGAACTGGAGTCAAAGGCAGCCAAGTGGTATGCCACAATTGATATTGCTAATGCATTCTTCTCAATCCCTCTGTCAGCAGAATGCAGGCCACAGTTTGCTTTCACATGGAGGGGCGTCCAGTACACCTGGAATCAACTGCCCCAGGGGTGGAAACACAGCCCTACCATTTGCCATGGACTGATCCATAATGCTTTGGAACAAGGTGGAGGTCCCGAACACCTTCAATACTTTGATGACATCATTGTGTGGGGTAACACAGCAGAAAAAGTTTTTGAGAAAGGAGAGAAAATAGTCCAAATCCTTCTGAAAGCTGGTTTTGCCATAAAACAAAGTGAAGGGACCTACAGAAGAGATCCAGTTCTTAGGAATAAAATGGCAAGATGGATGTCATCAGATCCCAATGGATGTGATCAACAAAATAGCAGCCATGTCTCCACCAACTAGCAAAAAGGAAACACAAGCTTTCTTGGGCATTGTGGGTTTTTGGAGAATGCATATCCAAATTACAGTCTGATCGTAAGCCCTCTCTATCAAGTGACCCGGAAAAAGAATGATTTCAAATGGGGCCCTGAGCAACGACAAGCCTTTGAACAGATTAAATGAGAAATAGTTCATGCAGTAGCTCTTGGGCCAGTCTGGGCAGGACAAGATGTAAAAAATGTGCTCTACACTGCAGCCGGGGAGAATGGCCCTACCTGGAGCCTCTGGCAGAAAGCACATGGGGAGACCCGGGGTCGACCCCTAGGGTTTTGGAGTCGGGGATACAGAGGGTCCGAAGCCCGCTATACTCCAACTGAAAAAGAGATATTGGCAGCATATGAAGGGGTCCGAGCTGCTTCAGAAGTGGTTGGTACTGAAGCACAGTTGCTCCTGGCACCCCGACTGCCAGTGCTGGGCTGGATGTTCAAAGGAAACATCCCCTCTACACACCATGCAACTGATGCTACGTGGAGTAAATGGGTTGCACTGATCACCCAGCGGGCTCGAGTAGGAAACCCCAGTCGCCCAGGAATCTTGGAAGTGATTATGGACTGGCCAGAAGGCAAAGATTTTGGATTATCACCAGAGGAGGAGGTGACATGTGCTGAAGAAGCCCCACTGTATAACAAACTGCCAGAAGATGAGAAGCAATATGCCCTGTTCACTGATGGGTCCTGTTGCCTTGTGGGAAAGCACCGGAGATGGAAGGCTGCTGTATGGAGTCCTACATGACAAGTAGCAGAAACTGCTGAAGGAGAAGGTGAATCGAGCCAGTTTGCAGAGGTAAAGGCCATCCAGCTGGCCTTAGACATTGCTGAATGGGAAAAGTGGCCAGTGCTCTATCTCGATACTGACTCCTGGATGGTGGCAAATGCCTTGTGGGGCTGGCTGCAGCAGTGGAAGCAAAGCAACTGGCAGCGCAGAGGCAAACCCATCTGGGCTGCCACATTGTGGCAAGATATTGCTGCCCGGGTAGAGAAACTGGTTGTGAAGGTACGGCATGTGGATGCTCACGTCCCCAAGAGTCGGGCCACTGAAGAACATCGAAACAACCAGCAGGTGGATCAGGCTGCCAAGATTGAATTGGCTGAGGTGGGTCTGGACTGGCAGCATAAGGGTGAACTATTTCTAGCTCGGTGGGCCCATGACACCTCAGGCCATCAAGGGAGAGATGCAACATACAGGTGGGCTCGTGATCGAGGGGTGGACTTGACCATGGATGTTATTGCACAGGTTATCCATGAATGTGACACACGCGCTGCAATCAAGCAAGCAAAGCGGGTAAAGCCTCTGTGGTATGGGGGACGATGGCTGAAATATAAATATGGGGAGGCCTGGCAAATTGACTATATCACACTCCCACAGACCCGCCAAGGCAAGCGCCATGTGCTTACAATGGTAGAAACAACGACTGGCTGGCTGGAAACATATTCTGTCCCCCACGCCACTGCCCGGAACACTATCCTGGGTCTTGAGAAACAAGTCCTGTGGCGACATGGCACCCCAGAGAGGATTGAGTCAGACAATGGGACTCATTTCCGAAATAGCCTCATAGACACCTGGGCCAAAGAGCATGGTGTTGAGTGGGTGTATCACATCCCCATCACGCACCAGCCTCTGGGAAAATTGAACGGTACAATGGACTGTTAAAAACTACACTGAGAGCAATGGGGGGTGGAACATTCAAGCACTGGGATACACATCTAGCAAAAGCCACGTGGTTAGTCAACACAAGGGGATCTGCCAACTGAGCTGGTCCTACCCAGTCAGAAATCCTACATGCTGTGGAAGGGGATGGAGTCCCTGTAGTGCACACAAAAAGTATGCTGGGCAAAACAGTCTGGGTTCTTCCTGCCTCCGGCAAAGGCAAACCCATTTGTGGGATTGCTTTTGCTCGAGGACCTGGGTGCACTTGGTGGGTGATGCGGGAGGATGGAGAAATCTGATGTGTGCCTCAAGGGGATTTGATTTTGGGCGAAAACAGTCAATGAACTGAATGGCACGATGCGAACCGCTATATAATACTGTATGTCACCTCTGTGTTGTATCAATAATATCAGAGTATGAGCCTCCCAACCCATGGAAGATCAACTATGAAACAAGCCGTGCAGTAGTCATGGAACGATGACTGACTCGGTACGCAGCAACCCACCGCCACACACCATCTCTCCCACCCGGAAGGACTGATACAACAGATGGAGCCCAGAGTCATGGACTGGGTGAACTCAATGGACATTTTAATGGACATTTTACAGGGAAGGTCCATAACCTAATGGGATGATGTCTGTGTATTATGTTAAAGGATGGGAAGGGGAGGGGTGGTGGTTGGTATGGTTGTGTTGCATCGTATGGGACCTGGGCATGGTGTAAATGGTATGGAATAAGGGGTGGAGAATGTGCTGGTTTTGGCTGAGAAGGGGTTAATTCTCCTCACCGTGGGGGGTCGGCTACCTTTCCAGCTTCCTGAGCTCTGCCGTGTGGTAGGGGCTGGGAGGGGCAGGGCCATGGTGGGGACGGCTGACCCCGACTGGCCAATGGCAGGTTCATTCCATACCATGTGACACCATGACCGGTATATTGGGGGGGGGCAGTTTGTGGCTCGGGAGTGGCGCGGCGTAGGGTCGGCGGGCGGTAAGTGGCTGCTTCATGTGCGGTTTGTTTCGGCGGTTCATTCCCCTCCCTCCCCCACCCCACTCCGGGTTTTGTGCCTCTCGTTGTTCTCCCTTACGTTGCATTTCTGTTGTTGTTTTTTTAAATTTTAATTATTAAACTGTTCTTATCCCAACCCACGAGCGTTACCCTTCTGATTCCCTCCCCCATCTACCAGTGGGGGAGTGAGCGAGCGACTGTGTAGGGCTGAGCTGCCGGCTAAACCACAACACCATCTCAACAGGTAAATATACACAGGCTGTGAAGACCCCTAGTTGCATCAGGTTTAGGTGTTATGGGGAGTAAGTAAGCTCTGACAGATCCAAACAGTAACCCATCAATGGATATGATGTTGGGGGAGAGGTGGCGATCATTAGCAGTGATTCCACGTGGTGTCTTTTGTCCTAAAGCATCAATTTAAACAAAGTTTAAATGTCAATCAATATCTTCAGTGTTAAAATCATGCCCCTCCAAGGTATAATGCAGCCGTTCTTAGGCATTGTATATTAGAATATATTTCAGGATGGTAGGGTAAGACTGGGAAGAAGAGGCTATTGATAATGAAATATAATTGTAGGAGATGGATCTGAGCCAGAGTATTGTAACGAAGGGTTGCTGCAAAGTTCTCCAAGGGATTTTTACTAAAGAGATTGTAGCATGCGTCTCATCCAAAGAATAGGAAATCAAAGAGGATGAAAGCCCTTCGAGGTGCTCTGGGGTTTTGGCTCTGGATTCATACCCAGCTGATTAACTGGATATGAATGTTACTGATTTAATTTTGATGCTTCTTACAACACCTAAAATCACTGCTGTGGATATATTCAGTGGATATATTCTTGCTTGTAGGGGTATTAGACACGTGAATTAATCTGAAAGGGGTTTTGTCACATTCAGAGAAATACATTGGGAAGGAATCCCTACCATTATGGCTTAGGCCATTTGCTTTTGCATTCAGAGATGCACCAGTTCCTATATTGCTCTGGGAAACCAGATTCAAAATATGGTCTTGAACAGAAAACGTTGGCAGACGTACAAATGCAAGCAAGCATGTGTTACAACTGCTACAGTTTCTCTGCCACTTTGAAAATCACTAGTCAGACTTCATTTGGAATATCTGCAATTCTGCAATGTATTATAGGAAGGACATTGCTGACTGAGCTTGTAAAAGTGCAGTGGAAAGCAAACAAACACATGATTTAGGGTTTTGAAAGTATGACTTATAAAGAAAAATTGACCTAACCTGTATTCTGTAAGTTAGAGAAAAAAAGATTGGAAGGTGTGAAGAATACTGGTATGGGCAAAAAAATACTGAAGTCATCTGGAGACAGACAGCTCCACACAGATCATACAGCATCACCAAATTTATGTCATGTCTGAGGTTAATTTAGACCACTATTAACTGCATTACCATAAGGTGGATGACTGCTGATCCAAGACCCTGTGCTTGGTGCTGTGCCCAGCCAGGGAGCAGGCAGGAGAATGGGGGCTGCGAAGCACCTGGGCCAGAACAGAATCACAGAATGATAGGGGTTGGAAGGGACCTCTGGAGATCATCTTTTCCAACCCCTCTGCTTGAGCAGGTACATCCAGAGCAGGGGGCACAGGAATGTGTCCAGGCGGGTTTTGAATGTCTCCAGGGAAGGAGAATCCACAACCTCTCGGAGCAGCCTGTTCCACTGCTCTGTCACCCACACAGTAAAGAAATTTTTCTCATACTGAGGTGGAACTTTCTGTGTTCCAAATTGTGCCCATTGCCTATTGTTCTGTTTTCCTAGTACTGGAGAACAATTCAGAGGCAGACAATAGCAAGGTTCACCAAACTCCCTGGATCTGCTCCAAGAATGTTTCTAGTAGGGTGCAGTTTGGTTGTTAGAAAAAACCTAAAATGTTTATGTTCAGGCAGACTCATTTCACTGATTAGAAAGCACATTTCATCTGGATTGAACACAGATTAAGAAATTCTGATTATTCACTAGTAATAGGTACACAGGGCCAAAATGCAACAAGGCAAATTCATGGAAGGAAAAATCCACTGAGAGCCTCTCTAAGCTACAAATCACAGCAGTATATATCAATTTGGTGAAGTATCACTACATTCTTGCCCTGTTCTGGTACTATTTCTTAGTTATCTGCTTTTGGTTCCTCTTAGAAGCCAGAAAATAGACTCAGAATCACCTCAAGGCAATCTTGGTATGGCCATTCTTACATTCACTGTGTCTCAGTTAATCTAAATTAAATACACAAGAAAACAGTATGTCTTTTATTTCCAAATTGCAAAGAACCATTTCTTCAGCACACAGTTGTGCAAATTAATCACTTTTGCTGGTAAAGCACTAACAAGTTCTTTAGTATTATTCACATGACTACTATCTAAGGTGAATAATTGTGGAATCGGGCCATCTGCCAGCTGAGAAATTCTGTCACTTTTACTGAGTATTACTTTACTTTGCAAGTTGACCTGTAATGAGATTCTGATGGGGATAGATAGAAGCTTTTCAGCCAGCATAATTCAACGATGAAAAATGATAGGTATGAAATTACATTTCCTTCATATCATTCTCCTGTTCCTTCTACCGCATCTCTGTAGCTTCTTTTTTAAGCTATAGATAAGTTTTATATTACTTAGGGTAATATCAAGCAGAAAAAATTGACCATCTGAACAGTAAGACTTGCTGTACTCAATAACACAGGAAGAGTGCTCTCAAAGCTTTACTAAAATGCATTTTATGAAAGGGTGTTGTGTTCCATTGCCTGGAATTTCACACAACTCAACATACCCAAAGTCCTGCTTGCCATCACTGCTCAGTGCACAAAGAGTAGAAGCACACAATGAAACTCAGGGAGTTTTTGGAGAAAGGCATGTGTTGATTGCTGCCTGCTCTGTTTCGGCTCAAGGTCTGGTGATTCTGGATGTACCCTAGCACCTGACACAGATCAGGATGAGCAATGTCAGATCTGCTCAGCACATGCTTCATGTTAGCAAGGAGTCGACTGAAGAAGCAGCCTGATACCACCATCACACTTGCTTTCCTAAGGCACAGCTGACTCAAAGGCCAGCTACATATTTATTGTCAAGGTGGCTTAAAATTGCAGAAGGAGATTAATTTCCAGTACTACCACAATGTTAAGTAATGCAGGAGAGAAATGTGATTATCAGCAAGAGGCCAAATTAATTTTCTTCTAACCATTACCAAGCTACAGAAGAAGTTGGCTTTGAAATGAACTGAGGTGAAAATGCATGGCAGGTAACTTATTTCCAGCTCTCTTCCAAAGCCTAAAATAATTATACGTACAAATCAGAAAACTTTATTTCCATAGATCTGAAACCACAAATTCTATTCTTTTTCTCCTCATCTGAAAGAAAGATGCACCATAGACCCTAACATACAGCAAGAGGTGAACCATCAGTTCTCAGAAAGTCCCTGCCACAATTAGTGGCTTTTGCTGCTTTGCTGGAGTAGTGCCCTTTTTCCTGGGCAGTGTTCTCAGTAGTAGAAGCAGTCTAGCATAAGAAGCCATATACCTTTCTCCTTAGAAGTTAGATTATAAAAAACACAATGAAAATAAGTGCAAGAAATGAATGTAGCTGGTAAGAGGAAACAGGCAAGATGTTATGGAAACAGGTTTACTTCAGGTACAATTTTTTGGAAGTACAAATACAGGCAATAGGTCAGTGAAATCGTAAGCATTTCCATTAATAGTTGTGCAAAAACCAGCTACAACTGCCTGGTTATATTATAGTTATGTTATAAAATAGTTATTAGCTTTTTGCTTCAGAGCAAAGTGAGGTCTCCAGAAAAAACAGAGTATGACAGCAGTGTGGCCTTCTGTAGGAAGGGAAAAACATAAGGAAGTTTTGGGGAGAAGAGCAATTTCTTACTATTTTTTTTAAAGCACAGATCAGTCATCTTGGGCCCCTTGGTTATTTCAGGGTAGTTCCCATATTCTTTGTCCAAAAGGAACATGTTGGGCTGGCTGCCTCTGTGTCTGTTCATCCTCAGCTGTGCCAAGAGTTAGTTTTATGCTGCAAGCAATTGACCACAGAGGCTATCAAATAAATGATTTCTCAGAGCTTGTGTGGCCTCAAAGAGGAGAGTGCTGAAGCAAGACAGAGTTTAAGGCTATCCCTAATTCTGCAGCTCAAGCCACGATGAGAGACAGCTTTATGGGCATTTACAAACGTATGGCTCTGCAAGCAGCCAAATGTGTGAGGACTCATAGTTGAGGCCTTGAAGAACATACTTGGTATTATCATTCTCCACCTGTGCTGGACACAGTTTATGGCATAACTTTTGTTGTCTGAGTGTTTTCTACTTCCTTTCAAATGTGAATAAACAGCAGGATTTCCCTAAAAAGTTTGATATTTTTTATTTTTAAAACGCTAACATAAAACACATTATCATTCTGTCTCTAAGACCATTGAGGCCTGTGACTGATTTTCATTGTCTCCAGGAAAACATGAAAGTCAGTTCTAAAGATTTCTCAGTGAAGGAAAGAAGATAGATTGCCTGACAAAGCAACTCTTAAAATTTACCAGTTTGTTTAGCAAAGTCCTTCAAAGTGTTCAGTTAAAAGCTCTGTGGCTTAGTTTTCTTGGAAAAAAAAAAAAATTTAAAAAATGCACCAATGACCTAAAGGTGCATTAGCTCTTAAGTTTGTCTTTGCTATTCTGCACAGCAGAGGAATGCTAAAGATTCACCCAGGAAAGCACTTCTGTGTCTATTGCTCAGAGGCATTTCAGAGTACCTATCTTAGTATCTCTAGGCTCTTTTTCAGCTCTTCATGATTTCAGTAAAACATGAAAAAAACCTCCTAGAGCTCAAGGCTCTCATGATTGATAGAATTTTGTTAATGTACAAATTAACTATACATATGGTTTTTAAATTCAATTTAAGCCTGAAAATCTAACCTTAGGGGTTTGAAATAATGGGACATTAACTTCACTGCCTTCTACAAACTACCATGAAACATAAGTAAATGACAAAGATGAATAAAATCAGAATGATAAATGTTTTATAGTTGGTATTTTTTTTTAATAATGTTATTGCCATTGAAAACCTAAGTGAAATGAATTCGGTCATTTCAGCTTAGTCCCTGGTGGACAATAGTCCACATTTCAAAAGCATCACACATAATTTGGCAAAATTGGCAGCTTTGGCTCAGATGTGGCTTAGGGCTGAGTAAGCATGCAATTCCCCTAGTGCAAGTGCCCCTTTCCTTCAGGGTTAAGGTCAATGGCTAGTCACTGTGGGGTAGAAAGGCTGATATTGTCTGCTTGTATTCATCTCAACTGCAGACACAGAATTTCAGCTGCCGGTGATGCATAGCCTTCCAGTGCCAGCAAATATATTATACTCTTCCCTTAAACATACATGCACCTTCATTCTCTTCTACTCTCCCAGATAAAACACACACCTTCCCTTCAGTCAGTTTTATAATCCTTGTCTTTCCCCTCCTCAGTCATATTTCACCTTATACTAGATTTAAAAGATTGCCCATTCTTGACCCAGAATACAGCCAGGCAATATACTAGTTTAATGGCAGGAAAACAGGGGCATCAATGGAAATTATAGAAAATCAAATTGAACAGATGTCAGGAAGCACATCAAGCATTGTAAATGTGAGGGATGCCCATCAGAGAAGGTTATGGAGGTGAAGAAACAGAACACACAAAAAAAACAGAGCAAGAACAAGAAAACCAGCCCTCCCCTGCAGCTGCCAGTGACATGTTTTAACTGATGCATTGGAAGGGCTATTCTGTGCCACACTTCAAAGTGATAATAAAATCTACTGGATTATATGGTTATAAAATAAGTGTTACAATAACATCAATATTACAAAAAATAGTTTTTTCAAACTTTAATCTCATTAAAAGTTAATGGAGAGTTATGTCCAGTCCTAAAAGTATTAAGACATATTTCACAGGAATTTTCCAATGATTGTAACCTACAGAAGGCCAGATATTTTCAAAAGGTATTCAGACATTTAACATAGTAGATTGTGTCCAGTGGTATTTTTAAAAGAGCCCAGAATTAGGTAATTCCCATTAGTGACAGTTTTGAAACACCCACTGTCATCTCACTGGCATTTAAATAACTTTACAGACCCGGGTCAGATTGGAGATTTTTCTGCCTTTATGGCTGCATTTAAGAAAGACTGTAGAATCAGTTTAAAATACTACCAGGACACAAGAACTTCTGCTTTTCTTTAGATCAAGTAACTCCATTCATTGAAATGGCATCACACTAGGACAAGTTTTGCTTTCCTTTATCCTACTAAGTCAAATTTAACTGGAACAGTAGTCATTTTAGGCCTTGAGAAAGAACAAATAAACCTTGATCTATCTTTTGAGATAACAAATGTCTCACTGAAAGTAGTGTGTAATTCACAAGGTGTGTTTTTTCCTAAGGTTGCCAAATCACATATTATTGTATAGAACTTTCTGTTAATACTTTTTATGCTTTTTAAAAGAGTATGCAATGCACATGAGAATACTTTGTTCAGTCTGTCAAGAACTGTATTAATACACATATATGACAGACAAATGGTTTAAAAGCTGCTTCAACAAGAAACAATATCTTGGCCAAGTAGCTTTAAAACATTCTTCGGTTTGTTCAGATATTTACTTTTTTTTTTTTTTAAAAAAGGTAATGTATTCTTACTTTGTGCCAACTATTAAAACCTGAACAAGCTGCTCCCTTAACAGTGGGCCATAAGGGAAAGGGAGGGCCAGCATGCCACCCCACCCATGAGCCACAGGGTGCCCAGCTAGAAGGCAGGTAGACACTCCAGACTGATGGCCCTAATGAGCTGAAAGCAAGAAGAGACAGGGCATATCTCTCTCTACACAGGTCAGGGCTGTCTAAATAACTCAGAAAAATATATGTTTATTTTAAACTGTAAATTTGTACCTGGAATCCATGGCATACAACTATCTGTTCTTGAAATGAAGTTCAGGCACAACAGTTTAGAAGGGTCTTGTGGCGCTGGGCACAGAATAAGACAGACTGTTTGACAGCACTGTCACTTATGTATTTTATTTTCTTAAAAACACACAAATCATACTTCTGCCCGTAAAGGTATTGCCTATTATCATCAGCCGCTCCAATATTACTATTGCTGAAAAGGATTGCACAAGGCATTTTAGTTTCTCCACATATTGAGCAGCACTGTGTGCTTGCTCCTTGCTTCTACTGCATATAGTCAGCTGCCCTTGACCATGACTCAGCCAGTTTTAATCAAGACAACAGTTCAACAAAATATGTAATTTCAGATGTTTCAGAGTAATGAGAGAAGGAAAATTAAAGGAAAATGGAAAACAACACAAGAAAACATGGCCAGCAGGCTCTGAAGCAGTTTCAAACTTTTTATTTAAAGCCAAAAATGCTAATAAATTTTTCCCTTAATTGAAGGTGTGAAGTCAAGTAGTGTGCAGCTCAGACCACGGTATGAAGTGATTGTGCAAAGAATTTCTGGGTTTAAGTGCACTAAGTTATCCCAGAACATTTCCCTTTCTACCTGCATACAGCCAAAACTAGTTTCTTGCTAGAAATGAGACTTGCCAAAACCGTGATACCTGAGAGCTCTTAGAGACCAGCATGAGGAAAAAAGTTGTCAGGAACCTAACTTTCTCCCCATCAGGTTGAAAATTTACAAAAATACCTGTTTACTATCACAAGGTTGAATGTTGCTATGAAACCACTTTGCCCATACTTTTGTTCATTACTTCCAGTTCTTAATTGCTTGGACCAAGCCAGGCCAGCTCATCTTTAATTGGAATAAAGAGTTAATCTTTTATACAAAGGATCCAGCTGAGTCTTTGCATGTGTTTCAGTGTGTAAAGGGCTTTTGGCAGTTTAGAGTGTGTGTGGTGTTAGTGGGATTTAGCTCATTAGCAAACCACAAAGGCTCTGCTGACACTGTACTCTAGGTAAAATACATGAGGCCAACCTACACCCTGTGGATATGTACAGCATAACTACATAATAAATAGGCATTTATTAATAATTTTATCTGTCACACATGCAGAAGGAGAGGGTGAGAAGTCAAAAGCTGTCATATGTTGCAACTAGAGAGGCATAATTAAAATGATAAGTGTCATGTGATTATAACCCTTGAGGAATTAATCTAGCATGAAACAACAATGGTATAAATACAACAGCATATGTTCCAAAAATTAATTTCACATAATAGGCAGCTGATGTAAGCACTTAGACCCAATTATGTATGGTCATACAATAGCAGCTGATGCATGGAAAATCCCTTCTATAGTGTACACTAGAATAATCCCATTACAAATGAATGAATAGAAAGACTCCTTTAAAGTCTTTGTACTGGTGTGTATTTACAGACAAATTAGAAATTATGGAAATATTATGTCGCATTAACTTCTCCACTAATGTGTTTTCAAGGTTTAACTTTTCAAACCAGATACTGCTTCCTCAGTATCTCAAACCATTAGCTGCTCTGCAGAAGCAGGATTTCTGGTGATAGTTATAACCTACATATTTGTTTAACCTCAATTTTTTAATCTAATGGTTGGATTTCATAATTTCTACTTCACTCAAATAGGACTTGATTCCTAGTATTGTTCTATCTGATTCTCCCTCTGATGTTAAATGAATCAGAATACTACATACTGCAGAGATCAGAATTGAAGAGGTTTATCTTATAACATTCATTGGTTGTTAATCTTTAATATTTTGGCTGTACTTATATTAACATTCATTTTAATACTCTGATTAATATTTTTCTCATAGTGAAAGCATGAATAGTTCATACATAACAAAGCATGCTGGTGTTTCAATTTACACCGATTGTGTGCACATGAGCTTTGCTGTCTATTGACCTCAACTCTGGTTGCGTGCAATGCAATGTCACATCCCAAGTTGCAGCTTGAGAGCACAATAATGTGGAAGCACTGATAAGAATCCAGATGCACACAGATTACCTCCTGACAATGACAGAAGTAAACTTTTTCTAGAGACAATCTGT
The DNA here is from genome assembly GCF_963921805.1 of Phalacrocorax carbo. Taxonomy (NCBI): domain Eukaryota; kingdom Metazoa; phylum Chordata; class Aves; order Suliformes; family Phalacrocoracidae; genus Phalacrocorax; species Phalacrocorax carbo. Next base: position 14,791,672 of record NC_087519.1, read on the forward strand.
ATTTATCGATTAAGTTTTGGCCCTGAAATCACTTCAGATGCTTGGAAGGTCAATCAGAATGACCTACTATATGTTTTAATAGCCTTCTGTTCTCTTTCAAATTGTTCAACTTTTAGTTATGAAACTGTGAACATATCTACTACTCCCACTGACCAATGGCACTTCATGTGTTTCTGCTTAGAAAAACTAGAAACAAATTTCATTCACTGCGTCTCTAGAGTAGATGTAATAAACATGAGGAAAAACAATGGAAGAATTATAGCACTGTGACAAGAGAACAATGTTATTTACTTCCTAGAGTTAATGTTGTACTGTAAAACAACACTATTCTGGGTGCCATGCTAGGCAAAACAAATTTAGAGGTAGACGCAGACATGGAATTATCCATTCAGCTGGTCACATAAAGGTATATCTGACAATAAACATTTAATGAACAAAGTCTTCAGCAGAGAGAAAAAAAAAAGTATAATGTGTCTCCAAAAATTCACTTGCAATGTATGCTAGTAGTTCTTTTTATTTGGATACATATTTTATTCTTTCAGTGTGCTGAAGAATAAGAAGGAATACATACAGCTCATTAAACTGGTTACTAACACAGCTCTTATGGACTGAAGACACGTGTGGACTTTAAAAAGAAACAGCCAGAGGTGGCCAAGATTTTAACAGCAAACAATATTTGGTTAGTAGACAAACTATATTATTGTAGCAGTTAGCCAATGACCGAGTTACAAGTCCTTTTTGAGAAAGTAAATAAAGTGTTAACTCTGGAGAAGCAAAGTTTTGTTGTCATCTAATGAATTTCCATGTGGAAGCTGCAGCACACCCAGGTGTGCTTTCACCTGTTACCTAAGTAGAGCTAACCCTTAAAGTTTTACAAGGAGGAGGCAACAGCCCTTGCACTCAGGGGGTGTACTGCACCACAGGGGAGTGGCCTACTGGCTTAGGGACCAGTGAACTGCCTGAACCAGCAACTTAGGGAGAGTGAAATGAGCAAAATGAAATAAAACTTCACCAAAATACCATGACTTTCTTTTTTCAAAGTGTCGTGGTTCAGCCCCAGTTGGCAACTAAACACTACGCAGCCGCTCGCTCACTCCCCCCACCCCTGTGGGATGGGGGAGAGAATCACAAGAGCAAAAGCAAAAAAAACCAAACTTGTGGGTTGAGGTAAGAACAGCTTAATAATTAAAATAAAACAATTATAATTATAATAAAAACAGTAATGGTAATATTAAAAAGGGAAAAAACCAAACCACAAATGATACAACTGCTCACCACCCGCCAACCAACGCTGCCCGTCCCCGAGTGGCGATTGCTACCTCCCTCCCCCGGCCAGCCCCTCGCAGTTAACATACTGGGCATGATGTTATATGATATGGAATATAATTTTGGTCAGTCTGAATCTGCTGTCTTAGCTGTGCCCCCTCCCCTCACAGCATGGGAAGCTGCAAAAGTCCTTGACTAGTACAAGCACTACCAGCAACAACCAAAACATCTGTGTGTTATCTCAACATTGTTTTCAAACTAAGTCCAAAACACAGCACTATGCCAGCTGCAGTGAAGAAAATTAACTCTATCCCAGCTAAAATCATGACACAAAGCACAGTATATTCCTGATCAGTCAGAAGAGGAACAAAACATTTTAGGGGGGAATAAAGACACTTGAAGGAAAAACAAAATTAGAGAAGGCCAAACACTAATTGCTTACCTGAAATAGGAAAGGAGAGCTTCTGTTTAAAGTTAATGCATTTACCCAGATTTTGAAATTTCACTTGACATTTAATTCCAGCCATTTGTAAACTATTGATTAAATTAAGGTTCTGAAAACATTGACACACAGGCAAATGACAAAATACTACTTTAAGAGACTACTAGTTACAAAACAAGCCTTGCTTCCTGAAGGTAACTGCCAGCACTACATTCTTTCAGGAAAACACCCTATAAATGCCACTTGCTTCCATTATAAAAGTGTTCCAACATACTGCTTCTAACAAACTGTGCAAGTTACTCCAAGGCAAGAAGCCACACATAAGGTTTATACTCCAGGACAAGGTGTTCACAAAAGTAGCCCTATAAGACTTCATTTCTCTGCAGAGCAGGCTAGACCACCCCAGCCAGTTCAGTAACAGGGCTGGGCTCTGCAACCTCATAAAACACAAGAAGAGCCAGCTGATTGCTCTAATATAGGCCAACTGGATTGACCCCTTGGGGACCCATTCTGCCAGGAAGGGATTATTGGACTTTCCTAATGTCCTTTCTATGCCTGGACATGCCTTTAAAAAGCAGACCTCTACAAGGGCTTGTGTACCAATATGGCCTGCAGTCCATGAACTTGTCTTTGCACAGGAATAGTATGTCCCCATGAGTGTGATGCAAAAGTTAACTTCAGCTGAGGATCCATCACAAGTCCTTCAGTTTTCAGCTCATTTTAGTTCAAGAGACTCAAAATAGTTCATTACTAAAGGACAACAGGAATTTTTCCTATTCTACCCTGCCCTACTCAGGATTTAACATATACGATGGTGCACTGGATGGCTGCGTACACGTGGTGCATACAAGTGACCTGACTATTGGTTTGATCATTTAGTGCTTCAGCTACAAAGGTAAGGAGAAACTACACATAGGTTTTCCTGAATGAAGTCTTATCTTTATCAAATATTTTGGCCTGGAAGTAGTAACAGCTGTAAGTAAGCAAATGCTATTAAGAAAGGAAATAACAAATTGGGAATTATTTGAAGTTCTGGCCTTTCATCCCTAGCGCTATGATTCAAGCTAACCCTGAAGACCTGACTATGATCTATCATTTGTTTCTCTTTTAGATCCCCAATAGTTAATTTATTTCACACCGGGAGAAGTTGCTTGATATGGTTTAAAGGTGAGGCTGTTAGTAATGGCACATTACCTATTTGTGCCAAGTTATGCACACAAGCTTGCCTTAAGCACTGAATAAAATAGCAATATGTAAACATAGCACCGGATTCTGGAAACACTAAATGGAAACACAGATTTGAATTTTGAGAATATGAGTTATGCTAGATTATTTTTCTCTCAGTAGAAAAGTCTTGAGTGAATGAGCAAGATTATTACTGGACTTCATGCCATTAAAATTAAAATAATGTCAGATGAATTTACAAGTACTAGACACTTCAAAGGCCACTTTATTTTTCAAAAATATTGCTCTGTTAGAGATGCATTTCATCAGTTAGAAGGGTGACGTTACTCACTATTAATGAAATACAGCAGACACCTGAAGATGTACATATCCAGTTTTAAATGAAATAATTTTTTGTGTTTTCATGGATAATAAAGAACATTCCTTCCAAGTGGGGAAAAATCCTAAGGAGCCAGAGGTTACAGGAGGATCGTTCAGTGATGTGATAAAATCCTGGCAGCACCAAAGTGATACTAAGTGATGCAAGTTCCTTTCTTAATAATTGTAGAAAGGCTACACACCAGAGCTTTATTCATGCAGTTCACATGATCTTCATTTAAACTGAATAGATTTTCTTCCTTGCTTTTCCTCCAATTTTGGTGTCAAGTAAATATTAAAACTTCTCTTTGGCTATGTCATACAAAATTCACAAAAGATCTGAATACAGTAGCCAAGATGAAGGGATAATGTTTAATCAGCAGTTCCTCCCTATTAACTGTTGTTTGAGAACAATCCTGAGATAAAAAGGAAAGGTTATTGCACTCGAAGAACCTTAATTCTTTAGGGAGAGATGCACAGTTTAATAACAGCAGCCAGCCATCTGCTGCTCCTGAGGTCTGCATGCAGATGGAGCAGCCTTGCAATTGTATCACCCTCTGTGCCAGCTCTGAGGCAGAAGGTATCCTTTCTAGGGCTGTGAAAAAACCCTGCCAGGACATAATCTCTTCTCACCAGCTGCAGGGGCTCAAGAAGCAGTGGGACTCTGGGTACCACTGCTGTGAAACCCTAGTGTTCGCTTCACTACTGTGGCTGCATCCAGGCTGTAATCTAACACTTTAAAAGACAGAAAAAGCTGGATTTTCTTTTTAATGCCATGAGTTTAAAGATAAATTAACAAATTAAAGGTTATATTACATGCTTAAGTTTAGATTAGATGGTTACATGGCTGAGTGCATAGCGCATAGCACGACAGCTGGGCATGCAATGTTATACGAGACACAAGTACCTGTTTTCCTACAGTCTAATGGGTCACTACAAGGAAAGGACATGGCAGGCTGGGAGCCCAAACATGCTGTACAGGCATAGATCTTGGCCAAGGGTCCAGGAATTGACAAGTTAACACTGAGGAGAGACATGGACACATTGGAGATAGTCCAACAAAGGGCCACAAAGAGGATTTAGGGATTGGAACATCTCTCTCATGAGGGAAAGCTGGGAGAACTGGGATTGTTTAGCCTAGAGAAGAGAAGGCTCAGGGGGGAGCTTATCAATGTATATAAATACCTAAAGGGAAGGTACAAACAGGACTGAATCTGGCTCTTTCCAGTGATGCCAAGTGACAGGACAAGAGACAACACAATAAACAAAAGCACAGGACGTTCTGTCTGAATACCAGGAAACGCATTTTTACTGTGAGGGTGATCAAGCACTGGCACAGATTGCCTGGGGGGTTATGGAGTCTCCATTCTCAGAGATATTCAAAGCCATCTGGACAGTTGGCCTGGACAACTGGGTCTATGTGGCCCTGCTTGAGCCGGTGGGTTGGACCAGATGACCTCCAGAGGTCCCTTCCAAGCTCAGCCATTCTACGATTCTAAGAGTAACGTATCAAACTGTTAAGCAAGCTTTAAGTTTATATTCATTAAGAATTCAGTTCTTAGGAACAGAATTTTACACACTGGATGCCAGATTCAGAAACTGGTTATCCAATGAGGCATTGCATGTTTACCCATACCCAGAGACTTTTGATACCAACATTTCCAACCAGGTACACACAGCAAACAGATCATACACACTCAGTAGGTTTTAAGTAGAAAAAGGTTTAACTGTGGTTTTCCTAAAAGCTCTCAGCTAGAGTAAGTATGTGTTTCTGAGAACATAAGACCTAAGGATCACAGCCTTGCTGTATTTCCCCAACCCCTAGATTTCTTACAGACACACTGGAAACATTTTTTCTGCCAGGTTTACATGTAGTGTAAACTCTGCCAGGGCATCAGCTGAAGTGACCAGTGCAGTGTGGGAAAGCAGAGCTAAGCCTATCCCTTTGCTTATCCAGCAGCTACAGCAGCTGTTTTTTTTTCCCCACCAGCGGCAACACTGTTGAACATGGTAAAGGCATAAGACAAAATTTTCTGTTTCCTTACACTTTTGCATCAGTATGTATTACCCTGTGTACTATACCATTCAAAGGCAAAGAAACTCAGGAATGTCAAACTTCTGTGGACAACTCAAAGGAAAGGGGAGAATATAAGCTATTCTCATAATTAAGGGTTTTTTTATTAGCTAACATCAAATAAATATTACTATAACAATACCAAATTTGGATCTGAATTGACTGAGGTAACGATAAGAAACTGTGATACTTAAACTTGGGTTTTCCCGAGGTTTGCTCTAACCCTTACAGGTGTTTTATAGAGAAGATTTGGAACATGCTACTGTATTCTCACTTGCTGTTTGAAATAACAAGGTATAAGTGAGGGTCTCCTTTCAAAGTATGGATGCCAACATGAAATGTCACATTTCAACAGGTTAAAAACTAATTGCTGCATACAACACCAGACAGATCTATCTGTGAATATCAGGTCAGAAATTGTGAGCCTAGCCACTTACAGACTAGCAGGCACAGGGGTCCATGGGTAAAAACACTAGTGAAAAGTTGCAGTTAACTGCTTCCCTAAACCCATGACAAAGCACTGGAACAGCATCTTCCTGTAGAATCAGGAAAGGACTAAATAAAACCTCTCTTCATTTTGTGCTGTTGCTCTGCTATAAAGTGCTGATGATTACCATTGCCTCCTGTAGACTGGAGCGATATGAACTTCATCTGACATTCTGAGCTAGCTTTCTAAGTCAATATTATCATTGAATGGGACCGACTGATCAACCAAGTGAAGCACTGAAAAAATGGATTCCTGCTTGAGGAAAAATTCACTTGGGAAGCTGCAAGCCTGGCTTGGCAAAGCTGAATTCTTTCTGCTTTGACTGGGTTATAACTGCAGCCTGCACAGCCAGATAAACTCCAGGCAGTTACAGCCTAAATTTAGCAGCATGCTGCAGTTAAAGTAGCTTCCAGACCAAGATTTCACTTAGTGAGGTCAGCAGATGAAGCTTGACCTGGCTTGAGTAGACTGAGCCAATGACATAGTTTGACACAGTTATGTGGTCAAACAAAACCCTACTTAATTACAGCCTTGCCAGGAGCTTGACTTTCTAATGAGAGGTTGGTTGTAGCATTACTGTTTCCCTGACCTCTCTTGCCTTTTGGTTTATCACATTTTAATAGAGAAGAATAATAGATGAGAAGGGGAAGGAGTGTGAAGCAAAGGATGGGACTACATCCCAGCTGGACCAGCAGAGCTCACAGTGGTAGAAGTACCTTCTAAAACAAGAGCTGCTCTTTGTAATAACTGTCTAGATCTGTCTTGCAGACAACAAACACTGTAAAGCTTTTTATCATATCTTTGTGGTACACAGATGGCTTGTTCCTTCAAGCAGCAGGGAAAAAGGTCTACAACAAGTCATCACACAGGGTTCCTTTAAGGTCAGTATGTGATAAGTACAGCGAACTAAGGCTGAACCTGGATAACAAGCTGGGAAACAGAAATAATGGTTACATAGCTCAAATTACTGCATCCCCTTCTGTAACTGAAAGTGCACTATAATAATTCATTAGGAACATGGATATTTCTTTTTACCATTGTCGTGCTGTAACTAACCCTGAAGATGACTACTAATTATCAAGAGGTGTTCTCAGGTGAAGCTATTTATTCATATCCCACTGAAAAGCATTGTAGGCCATTTATTATCACTTAATCAAAGGAGCTTTTCTAAACCTTCTGTAACATTATCCTTAACTAAAAAAAAAACAACCCCAAAGTGTTCTATGTTCAGCTTTCATTTGGCTTGGATATACAGCAGAGGGAGATTTCAAGCGTTAGCAATACTGTGGGTCCCTAGCTATGACAAATAACTACCACCAAACCCACCTATTTTTATACAACAGACATGGGAGTAGAGATGTTTTCTCCATTTTGTATGGGTTACTATATTGCCTTCATTACCATAGCATCTAGGCAGTTTTCATTAATATGTTAAATGACACTAATAACTTGCAATATGCAGTTGGCTCCTCTGACCATCTCCCAGAGAAAACAGTATATTCAACATGTGCATGCAACATGATTTTTTCTTTGTTCATTATTGCCTCTCTTTTCCAAGAGGGTAAAAATTTTCTATTAGCCTGCAGTCTAAAATATTAATAAAGTGTTTTATCAAGATTACATCACATTAAAATCTTAGCAGTAGAACCACACTAAAAATTCAACCACATTTTCTAATCGTGCCCACTCTTTCAATGAAATTCCCCCCAAATCTAACTGGCTCCTCAGAGTCAGCTGAGGTATCCTAGATTCATGTTTAGATGTTTCTTGCACTGCAATAATTGCAGTAACAATCACTACAGAGAATAGAGTCCGTTATTCACATCTATAGGCTATTTAAGCATTGCCAACATTAGATAAATGACAGTGTGTGCTCACTGGTGTACAAGAGCCCCAACCCTATGTAAGGGGTCCAAGTCCCACTGTCTGATTTAGCTTCAAGGCAAAGCACTACTGCACTGACTTCATCCAGAAAAATATTTAACACACACATTTCAATTTTGGGCACTTTATTCAAATCTGAAGGCACCTAGTGACAGAAACACCCTGGAAGATTGATACAGTTTGAAGTACGTTATGTATGGCTCTGCTGTTCAACTTGCAAGTAATTTGTAAAGCGGGTCTGTCCTGACTATGAAACATTGTATCAGTGTGATTGGAATCAATAGTTCCTGCACTGTCATTTGTCACATATTTACAAGCCTGAAAAATAGTTCATTTTGTCCTGATCCTATAACTCAAAAGATTGAATCAGAACCCTGGAGGGATCTTCAAGTGCGACACATTCATTACTGGTCACTAGTCTTTGGTGATGCTACGATCACCGCTGCACCAAGAAGGGAATGCAACTTCAAATTAAAACAGAGGTGCTCTCATATGTGTTTTCTGCTCAAATATATTTAAAGCCTATTGGTAAGTTGTCTCAGCACTGGTTTATTTTAGCTAACTTAAAATAAATAGAAAACCAAAACCAACCTTTATTTGTATTGTAATTTACTTTTCAGTTTTAATTGCCCTTTTCAGAGGAGCTTTCAGAATTTTTGCCTCAGCTTTTTAACACATTCCAACTAGCACAATAGTTTTAAGGAACAAACTTGAGCTATGGAATAGTCAAACTCAGTTACATTTTCTATTAAAATTTCCCTTCCCCCCCTTCTCAAATTAACTTCTGTGGAAAAAATTTTAGTTTAAAGCCTTCTTTATTGAAAGACTTTTACTGCAAACTGTATGTCTCCTCCTAACACTGTACTCTGAAAGCATGGCCCAGCAGCTGAACTTCCCATTACATCTCCAATACCAAGAATCATTTATAGCCTTAAAGCAGACTGCAGTCCAAGTTAGCAGCTCATTGCCATGAGGTAACACTCACTTTCCCATAGGAACAACCTTAGATTCACTTTCACAGACCATCCCCATGCTCTATGAACGGCCAGGATCTCTCCATCATAACCTTGAACAGCAGGCAGAGAGATTCTGTACCAACCCTAGCTAAAGTGAAGCGCAATACCCTCTGGGATGTCTTGTCATCCTGGTGCTGTTCAGCCTGGAAGCCACCCTCTGCCCTCCTCTAGCCTCCAGAACTTGAGGGATCCATAAGTGGTGCCCCTTACAGGCGGGGACAGCTTTCCACAAGCTCCCACATTTATCCAGATAAACCAGCATCCAGCACAGAGGAGGCAGGACTCCGTTTCCCCCAGTCCTCTCTCACACTGCATATTTGGCAAAATATTGCTTATTTGGCAAAAAAGCCCTTAGCATGGTCAGTAATGTGAATACGAGTAATAAGGTTATAGAAGTATGAAAGGCAATGCGGAGAGCCTGTGCTCAATCACTGGATACCCATATGGTCTGCATATGCACATATGGCCTGGGGTGAAAATCCTTCACTGCTATGTAGTTTTCTGGTAAGCCACATTTTCTAATAAAATGATAATTACTTTTAAAACAATCAGTAAGACTTAGTAACTCAAGTATAATGCAGCAAGCAGAAGTGTCACCTATACCAAAGCAAAATGCAGAGTATTAGCTCTCAGATCAGCTCTAAAATAAGAACCCAACTCTGTATGAACTAAGAATTCAGTCACCATTCAAGCAAAAAGTTCCCTTGAAACTATTGTCTCCGCAAATTAACAAAAACATCAAAGTCACTTTTCAGGGTATGTAGCTTAAGACTCTAAGAATCTCAGTTACAAAAATTCTGTTTCTCAGCTAACATGTCACACAGGCATGAGGAGGTAATACCTGAAGAGGCTGGATTAACAGAACCAAAAGTACTTAATTTCTGACTCCCGATTGACAGTCTACAAAAATGAAGCAACATTTCCAATGGTGCCTCAGGAAAAAAAAAACAACCCGCTCTGATCAGCACTGTGAACCAGGACTCTCTGACAGTGACTGTGGAGGCCCTGCTTAATTAGGCTACACCAGGAGAGAAACCAGCCCTTTATTTTTCTGGCTATAACTGTTAGAATACATTGATAACTGCAGCACTTTAAACATTACCTTAAAAAGGTTTGTGAATTCAGTTGTAACAGTCACCCTGATTTTCAATTTTTATTTTTTGTAATCAAGGGCCGTAATAAGGCTGTATAACATTTTTACAGTATACTAGATCCCTGCAGTAGTATTTTGAGCACAAAAAGGAAAAAGCAAGCAGAAGTTTCAACATGAAAGCTACAAGACGAACAATACCCTTGACTGCTCACAGAAATTTCATTCACTTTGCATTTTCACAGATGCAAAAGGACTCATCAGGGATGGTGTGGAGGGGCACTGAGCAAAAGTGAAGGAGTCAGAAGAAACAAGGTTATGACTACGGTCATGATCAATGGCACAGAGTCTGGATGGAGGCCCATAACTGGTGGTGTCCCCCAGGGGTCTCTGCTGAGTCCAGTCCTGTTTAATATATTCATCAATGACCTGGATGAAAGGACAGAGCATACCCTCAGCAAGTTTGCTGTTGGCACAAAACTGGGAGGAGTGGCTGATACACCAGAAGGCTGCGCTGCCATTCAGTGAGACCTGGACAGGCTGGAGAGCTGGGCCAAGGGGAACCTGGTGAAATTCAACAAAAGCAAGTATAAGGTCCTGCACCTGGGGAGGAACAACCTCACACACCAGTACAGGTTGGGGGTTGACCTGCTGGAAAGGACCTGGGAGTGCTGGTGGACAGCAAGCTGACTACGAACCAGCACTGTGCCCTTGTGGCCAAGAAGGCCAACAGTATCCTGGGGTACATTAAAAGGAGCGTGGCCAGCAGGTCGAGGGAGGTTATCCTCCCCTCTACTATGCCCTAGTGAAGCCACATCTGGAGTGCTCTGTCCAGTTCCAGGCTCGCCAGCTCAATAAAGACAGGGAACTACTGGAGAGACTCCAGTGGAAAGCTACCAAGATGATCAGGGGACTGGAGCATCTCTCTTATGAGGAAAGGCTGAGACACCTGCGTTTGTTTAGCCCGGAGAAGAGAAGACTGAGGGGGGGATCCTGTCAATGCTTATAAATATGTAAAAGGGTGGGTTCTGGACGACAGGACTAGACTCTTCAGTGGTGCCCAATGACAGAACAAGGGGCAATGGGCACAATTTGGAACACAGGAAGTTCCACCTAAACATGAGGGAAAACTTCTTTGAGTGTAACAGAGCAGTGGAACAGGCTGCCCAGAGAGGCTGTGGAGTCTCCTTCCCTAGAAACATTCAAAACCCACCTGAACATGGTCCTGTGCCCCTTGCTTTGGGTGTACCTGCTCAAGCAAGGGGGCTGGACAAGATTATCTCCAGAGGTCCCTTCCAACCCCTACCATTCTGTGACTCCGTGACTAGAGAAAGGATGGAAAGAAGCCAGTGCAACTCTTGTGCTCTTATCAAGCAGGGCAGCCTTGGAAAGGAGGAGAGGAAAAGAACACATCAGGAAAAATGAGTTTGCCATTTTACTCCCCTTTTCCTCCCATAAGGATAGGGGAGAGTGACACCCACCACCACCATTTCCTCTCACATCAGCATTTCACCTTGCCTTGACATTGTTTATTCTCTCACTAAAACATCCCTCTCCATCATATCTCAATGTTTTTCATACAGTAGCCTAGAATTTACTGCATCCCCAGCCCTGCTATGGGACTTCTCCCCCTTTCCCTCTTCTCCACAATATTGCCAGACCAGTGCCAGCACTACTCTGGCACCAACTCCTTCCCACTTCCCTCACAATAGTTACCAGCTCACTACTTGCAGCTGCCTTTTTCTCTTACCCTTACAGACTTTATCTCCAGGCTTGGTGGGTGATAGATTAAATTCTTCTTGCCACATACCTTATATCTATTTCCTTCATTTCAGGCTTTTTATCTCCAAGCACACGTGTTTGCCTATCTTCCTCCCCAAAACTTCAGAAACCCTTTTTTCTTACAGTCTCTTTTATTTTTTGTCAAATTTCAATCAAGCTCCTCTTTGCACATACACACCCCCCGAGGTCATCCGTATGGTTGAACCTTCTCCTTTTGCTTTCTCCAGTAGTGCTAGAGTAGGACCCAGAAGAAAGGTGGGATGACTGTTACCAAATATTAGTTGTAAGAATTCTCTGATGCTGAAATGCTTCTAGCTCAATAGGTAAACGTGCCAAACATAGAAATCCTTATATTTCTGTTAGTTCTGTAAAACTTCTGCCATAATTTTATATTTTACACTGACAACAATGATTTCTTCAAAAACACATTACGTCCACATTATAAGTTCTTTTTGCTGCAGCTGAAGGAAGAATGGAGTGCCAGGACAGGGTCTATTTGTTATTTAGAAACCAGGTGACCCAGGTTTCCCTTTCAAGTCTGACTTTGTGCAGTCTTAGGCAACCAGGTAATACCCTGCAGGCCACAGACTGCTTCTCAACACTGTGCAACCAGCAGTAGACATATAATGAACAAATTCGGAGCTAATAGGTCACGGGAAGAGAAGAGAATAGAGGAAGGGCATCTACAGAGCAGGGAGTTTGTCAAAGTTAATTTTATCCTTGCAATGATGTTCAAGGCCCAGAATCAAACCAAGCGGTCCTAGCTCTGCCTGTTTCAGTGCCCCTTCCAACCACATTTGTGCATATCCTTTGTGTATTGCTTGTCATTTAGTCAGAAACATTAACAGGGTTTAAAGCCTGTAAGCTTTCTTTAGTCATTACTCATGTTAATCTGCACACTTCTAATTCTTCATCTGTTACCCTTAAACATCTGATGCAGTTTAAGTAAATCTCCACCATCTTCATTTGTAAAATGAGATGCAAAATAGTTAATATCTCTGCTCTTTAATATCTTAGCACTTAATCTGTACTACAGCATCAACTCCTAAGATGATCAGCTGTTTTAATATTTGTCTCCTGACTTTATAGTAAGCAATAACTCTAGCAACAGGTAAAATGCCTTACTTTATTTATACCCCATTGCTTCTGAATTCCCTAGCCTTTGCTTTCATAAACAAGCACCCAAGGAAGCAAAATGAAGAAACCAAAACTTGAGAATGGTACTGGAGCTAGAGAGATGTGGTAACAAAGTCCTGCTCCCTACATTTCCACTGGATTCTTAAATATTTTCTGTTGTCAGTTGCCTGACTACTTGTAGCTTTTCATCATGGTATTGCACACTCCTTCAGTCCAGGGGGATTCAATTATATGAACTGAAGCAGTAGTACCCAACATAGTACCCAACAGGTCTCTTACCTGTGTCTGAACTGCTCTCCCTGACAGCCCAGCAGGTACCATATGCCACTTCAGCTTTCAAGTGTCCTTAGGCAGTCTCCCATGGAAAGGCATAAGATGCCTTTTAGCTGTCCTCTTTTGTCAGTGCAGCTCCTTGAAGTATTCATTTTTCTGTTCCAGAGTCATTATGGCCACTATTGCAAGCTCCTCAGTTACACAAAGAGAGCTCTGTCGGCAGGACAGAGGAGAGAGGCTGCTGCTCACTTCAGTCATGATGGCCTCGCAGGGAGATGAATAGCCTGGGCCACCACGGAGCCCTGCAGCCCGGCAGGAACAAGCAGGAAAAGCTGGGTTTGCACAGCCCTCCAGCTTATTCACATAAGGGCAAAACAGCCACCCCCCACCTTGGGAAACTACCAAGGCAGGATCTACACAGTTGCAGCAGCCGTTCTGCAGCATGAGGCTGCTGCATGCTGTGCATGCAAGTAATTTTTCCACAGCACAAAACAGCTCCCTGAGGTGACTATCAGCCATCCTCTGGCAGCACAGCAACACCTCCACCCTCACAGGCTTTGGCAACCTCAGGAGCATACAGCTCTCCTCATCCCACTTCCAGTCTTCTACATCAGCCCCCTGACATTGCTTTTTCTTGTAGCCTCCCCCAGGTGCTTGGAGGAGGCTGACAAGGCCCATTAGCTCATTTGCACTTCCTAACAACTTTTGCAGAAGCAGGATATTACCCTAGTGCTAAGAGAGGGAAAGAAGAGGTTCCTGTCACTGAGAATGTTTTGGGTTTCTGTCACAGTTCAGACAGGATTTGATACTGTGCTTATGTAATCTTTCTTAAAATCAGCAGCTAGGATTCAGAGTACCTTTTCTTCCCCCCTCCACATCTGAGGTAACTTGCAGCCTGCGTGATATGCACACCAGGTAGGCTCCAGATCTACACACTTTACTGCAGCAGGTTGAAAATCCTGTCCCCCTCAGGCAAGGCTGTGGCGATGTGGCAGCCTGAGATTGAAGGGTGAAAGCAGGCCTGGGGCTGGGCAGGAGTCCTGCACAGCTGAGGCAGGGCCAGGCTGATGTGGAGCTGCAGGGCTCCCCAGCCAGGGTGTGGGGAGGCTCCGTTTCAGGCTGGTTGCTGCCACCAAGGCCTGATAATGCTGTGACACTGCTGTGCCCAAACCCCAGTCCCTAGACATCTCACAGGGCCTCATGGCATGTTCTGGGGTGGACGTGGGCCTCGGGGTGAGCCTGGGTCTTGGTTGTGTCCTTCCAGTAAGCTGTTTTAGTGGTGTGTTTGTATCATGTGCTGTTACAGCACATAAGCTCTGTCTTAGATGAAGCAGATATTTCATCAAATTAACACAGTTGATTCACCAGGGAAAAGTTTTCATATTTGTAATAGTGACAACATGTTCAGCTAACTCTAATAATTACATTTTTAAAAAAAATGTTGCTTTTAAGAAATTTGAAGTGTAAAAGTGTTAATGGGGCACTCCAGCTGCACCTACAGGTGAGGCTGATCAGCACTTAGCAAGTGCTGGCTGTTTCAGCAAGGCATACTTTATCCTGTATATAGCTTTCATGATATGAAATTTTCTGTTCCACCTTTGTTTAGAATGTGATTTTTTTTAAGGCACCATTTGTCATCATTATAGAACAGTATGAGCAGCTGTTGCAAAACCATTATAAAAATTGCTGAAGATGGCTGCTAATATCCTCTTTGCCCATTCAGAAACAATTTCCTTTGCTATAGACTCTTGTCTCATATTTGGGATCACTCAATAGTAAACTAAGCAAGTAGAAAAGAACATTAGATTTGACTGAAATTGCCAAGAAACATGGAGGTTCTTGACATGAGAATTAGTCTAATAGAGATGCACACATACACACGCTCACACACATACACACATACTCCCCCACAGAAAAATGTCACCAATTTTTGACACAGGAAAGGAAATATTAATACTGTGGATTATAAATAGCTTTTCAAAGTTATTACAGACATAGAAATCACCTACTAAATTTTTTTTCCAATTGAAATGTGTTTTCACTAATGTCTGCTCCAGTGTTTTGGACAGAAGAAGCTTGCACTGGAGGAACAGCCTAGCAATTATCTCCCATGGCACTGATGTATCTGCATAAAACTTCATTTTATGGAGAAGCAGAGCATTCACATAATTCATCAAATCACAAACAGCTGACAGGTCTTAACAATGGCAATCATATAGCCAGACAGCCAGAAAGTCAACACCCCCAAGCAAGCTAACACCACCCTGTGAGTTAGATGTATTATTTACATCAGTGCTTTCTCTCAGTGTGAACCATTTTTTTTTACTAGCTTTAACCATGATTTCCTGTACTTCACATCTGTGGAAGATTTCACAGAATATTAAATGATATCAGAACCAGTGGCATTGCTATCACCTTGCCACACTCAGTCTGGGAGGAGAGGGAGGTTTTGACTAGGCTGAGATGATGGGAGGAGGTTGTGACCACTCCTTCAGTCCATTGCCATCCTTCTTAACTTTAGATTCTGGACACAAGCAGCCCTTTAAGGGTGCCAGCAAGGGGCATTTTGTTGGCACTTACTGAACCTCCATTATTTTCTTGTGACCACAGTGATAAAGCCGTGATCACTGTCATCATGATGTAATTACAAATGGCATGATACATACAATGGGATGTCTAGTATTTGCAGAGGTAAAGAAAGGGTTGCCTTGAGATGACCAGATAGGCTAAAAACAGTCAGGTATTTTTTCTTTGCAACATCAGTAAAAACAGAACCAATGAGACTCAAAAGCTAAATTTTTAATATGGCCCAGTTAAATGACGTTTTAATGAGTAAAGGTCATTTTCAGTAACAAAGGTCAATGTGATCGAGTCGCTTATGGCCACCTGGGTAGATAAGGAGCTCTGGTCAAGGGCCATTGCCACAGTGTTAATGTTAAGATAAACCTTGAGGTTTGGAAAAAGGGATGGGCAGCTTCAAGGCTGCATCCACCTAAGGTCAGAATATTATGCTCTCAGTTCAACCAGCCTACAGGGAGGTGGTATCTGCTGAACTATGAGGAGCATTTTCTACATTTATCTGACTTCCAGACAAGGCCAAGTATCATGGCAAAGCCTTACACTGTAGATTGCATTAGCACTTAACAAATTCCTAATCACTGCTTCCAAACTGTGGATTTAGTTAGAGAACACAAGAATTCCAATGAAGGGAGCATTCTCTCTTGGGTTTTGGTAGCAGGAGAGGAGGTGACTAGGTATATGAATGTTGGGGCTCAGAAAGCAATTTTTCTTCACAAGGAGTAAAGGAGTAAAACGGGGCGGGGGGTGGGGGTGGAGGGTGGGTAAGCAGAGAACAAATCAAGCAGCAATGTACTCCACAGCAAGAACACATTTTACGAGGAGGAGCCCATAACACATTGGAAAGCAAAACAGGTATGCCACATCCGGATCATCACTCAGTCACACAAATACAATGTGTAAAGCTGGTGATAGACTTGACCCAACAGGACGCTGATCACTGACAGAGAAAGGGAAAGATGAGCCTGCCACAGACAAGGCAGAAAAAAGAATTTCACAGGTTGTTTTTGAGACTGGTATATATATGATACCATTCAGCTTCCATTTACCTATTAGTAAAACAGAGGTTTCCAGAGCTTAAACAGCTAGTTCTTAGGAAGGTTTTTTGATATGAAAAGCTCTCTAAAGGAAGTAAGCAGAAAACACAAGAAGATATGAAGAAAATGCCAAGCTCCATTACAAGAGCTGAATGAAAGCTGGACAAAGCTTTGTCAACTATAAAATTACTCCTACTCTTGTGGCTGTCATTCTTGTATTACCTAAGCATTGCTACATTGCAACCTGAAGCAGGAAAAAGTAACTCCCTGTGGTAGGTAGGTTTATTAACTCCAAGACCTCAGGAGTAAGTTGTGACAGAGCCAGGATTCACATCAAGGCTTGCTTAGCTCTCCAGCAATGGCTTTTTCTAAAGATTATGTTTCTAATGCCAGTGAAGGAAGCAAACCTGATACTTATCTTCCTGTTTCCCTCTGCTTCGCAGCCTTCTTTGGGAGTTTGTATTTCCCTTGCATGTCACTTGCACAGTAGCTTGCATTTTGTATGGCAGAGAGAGATTCAAACTCTTTTTCCAGTGCTGGCAGTCTGTAAGTCAAACTGCCTCTTTAAACCAGAGCTTTGGAAATGGTATGTCTGATGCTGATGAGACACTCGTCTCGTGACTAGGTCAATGATGAAGGTGAGAGACTGACCTTTGGATTGTAAAGTTAGTAATGTGAAAGAAGCCTTAGATGCAGGAGTCCATGGATTAGTTTCCACGCAGAGCTCATGCATCTGCAACACTGGGGTGTTCATTAATAACACATTATTGGGTTTCTCCTGAGTAAATAACTTAGAGGTGAGGTATATCTTTCCCCTACACTCCATTTAATATTCTCCAAACATGTTCAAAGGGGCCTAGCACTCCTGTTTATACACAGTTCCCCACTTTAATATTTGTCACTTGACTATTCACAGTGGGGATTTCGATACAAATAGCGATGCTAAACAACACGCATGTTTTAAATAGAGACATGTACTCCCAACAGAGTTGCAGCTAGGAAACTGCAGAAGGCATGTTAAGTGAATTTTTATAAGCATATATCTCAGCTGAACAAAAAATACAAGATCAGTTATCTACTGTTTCTGAATGTCCTCAGTCTTCAAGTTAACCACTTACTGTTTGGATCACAAATGCAGTTTCAGCATCTGTATGCACCATAGCCGTCTCTCTCCTCATGTGTATCAGACTTCAAGCACACCTATACTCTGCCAACTATATCTTTCCACATGAAATCAGACTAAGCATTCTAATAAAAAAATTATTTCCCCCCAAAATGTGTGAAGCATTTAATGAATTTGTAACAATTTTAGCAAATTAATTGGAAAGGAAAAAAATAGTTTTTGTAAAAATGAAAATGTTAAATTTGAAAGCCAATTACTTCAGTTTAGATCAAAAAAGAAATCTTCAATGTGCAGAAAAGTGGCAAAAGCCTGCAAATGTGCTGAATAAAAAAATGCTTCCACATTTTCACTGAAAAATATGTCCGAAGCAGTATATCTTTTTCATCCCATTCCTTGTTTTGTTGTCTCCAGTCTGCAA
Source organism: Phalacrocorax carbo (assembly GCF_963921805.1). Lineage (NCBI taxonomy): Eukaryota > Metazoa > Chordata > Aves > Suliformes > Phalacrocoracidae > Phalacrocorax > Phalacrocorax carbo. The sequence goes on from NC_087519.1 coordinate 14,809,820, forward strand.
TGATGTAACGCTTCAGTGTACTAGCTCAGTCCCGGACCTCTCCTAATAGCAACTGCCAAATATGCCAAATAGTGGCAATTACATAATGGCTTTGTGATGTGGACCATTGCCCATTAAGGACTCATCTTTGACAACCAAACTGATTTAACTTAGGACCTGAGGACGGATTATACAGAGCTTCCAAATACAAAGGCCTCTACTATTAACATAGTTTAATTGCTACTATTAACATAAATACAGGCTTAGAATTTGTTGTATCTTCTTACGGTTGATATACAGGATGCAAAATACCTTGAGTATCATGACTACTGGCTTAAACTTGCAAAAAAAACCCACCTGACTTTTAATGTTAAAATTTTTATTACATTAAAATGTTTGTTAAATTGGAAAATTAATTAAAAAAATAAATGGGTGAGGTATTTACTACTTGTTCTCTTTATTCAACCTGTTATTTTAACTATAGACTTTTTTTTTTTTTTTTCTCACTTGCAAAACCTCTGAACATCCCAGAACTTAGCCATGGACTGCTAGACTCATGTTCCTCACAGAATGCACCCTGGGTTTTCTAGTTGTCGCATATATTTAATTTAATGACAATTAATGAGTTACAATTTACCCTAAGGGAAAACTAGCTTTTGTTGACAAAGAGGTGTTTAGTGAATGGCATTCAGATTCATGACCTAGACCTCAAATTAACAGGCTGTCCATTAAGAATGCATGAGTAGCTTTAAAGACTACATTTATCTGTCATGGTCCTTTAAGTCCTCTGTGATGTCTTAAAAAAGACAATCAAAACTGTGCAATACTATAAAAAAAAGATTCAAACACTACTTTTGATGATATTTTTTTCACCGCAAAATATTATTGAGTTCTACTGGATTATAGTCCCTAAAGAGACCACAGTGAAGTAAGGTCTTACTTTTAAACCCCGTTCTGCTTCTAATGCAGCACACCTAAATACTGATGCCACCTTCCTTCATACAAGATATAAAATACTAGGACTCCAATGAAGTAAATTATCAGATACACTCTTCCCTGTTACCTAAGCAGTAGGGAACTGCACTGATATATTTGGAAAAGGAAGTGTGGGCTCACACAAATTTCACACCTAAGTTAAGCAAACAATTAAAATAACATGTCCTTGGAGGCTCTCATTCTAACTACTGTACCACAGAACTATTTTCAGATCTACTTTTTTAGATGTTAACCGGGTACGAAAGTTACGAATACCAATTCCAAATGACATGGAAAAATGGTTTCTATGGTATTTCAGAAATCCCTATGATCAAATAGCAATGTCCAGGAACCTTTATATGATGCAGTAGAAGATACAGTCTAGTTTTGAGAGTTCAGCTTACATTTAGCTAACCAATGCCTGTGTCATTCAAATATTATTTTATTAATTCAGGACTGGGTGAACAACCTGTAGGATCACATTCAGCCTACGAAAAGCAAGCAAAGCTGGAGGTACCCTAAGACTGTGTAGATAAGGTTCCAAAATATTTTGAATTAAATTGTTATAAACACTAGATTAAGGTTATTAAAATGTAGATTTATATGCACAAAATCAGTGCAAAATGGCCACTCATGTGCCATTGGTGTTTTTATCCCTCTAAATCAAAGTCTAGGGCTGGCATATACCTTGAAGTTTCTCAGAAACGCTTATGTGTTTCCGATATTTTTTTTTAAATATTAGTTTATTAGCTTGTGCTATTCAGTGGTTTCACAATTTCAGAGCCACAATTTCTGACAGATTTCTGCTTCATTCTGCATCTATTTCTCAGTCAAATATGGTAGTAATCTGTAGAAATAAACACATCATTAACACAACACAAACACCTACATAGATTCAAGCTGCTAATGTACTATGGCAAATTAATATTTCAAAGGGTTGCTGAATTTGTCCAAATTTGCCTGAATTTCCGTGACAGAACATCCCAGACCCTGTTGATGGGGTTCTCTGTTGTTTATTAGAATACTAGGAAATTAAATAGTGTCATGAGTAAAGGCTTGCAGGGAACAGCCATGGATCATTATTAGCACAAGTGGGAAGCATCCCTTTCCTATAGCATGCTACAAAACTGCCACAAGGACAGGTCCTACCTGGTTGAACTGAGAATGAGTTTGCTTTTTGTTTCTGCTCTTTCAAAGGATTCAGGTTTATCTGATGCTGGGTACTTGTGTGTGCCTGCTGTCTAGGACAGGTGTGAGAAGGGCTGAGGGCAGTAGGCATCACAAGAAGGTGGTGTGCTGACACCTCTTCTCTCAGAGTGGTGCTCTGGATAGGCACTGCCCTTGCTACAACTTATCATCTAGACAGACATTATCACAGAGTCTTGACTTGCAAGTTATTTATTCATTTGGATCAGGGGTATTTCTGGGATTCAGTGACAGTAGATGTACATGTGACATAATATGCTTGATTGTGACAAGTATAAAGTTGATCCTATATTTAAAAAAAAAAGAAAAAACCACTTTGGGAAGCAGATGGATTCAGTAGTATTAAAGTTCCTTTCAACGTGACTACTTTCAAAGTGTTTTACAATTTAAAAAGTTAATAATTAAACAAATATATTCAAGTCAAACTTTCCATATAAGGAAATCTGAGATGCTTCTATATCAAGTGATCAACAAAAGGTATTTTTGCCCTGATATTTATCCACAAGTATCCATAATTTTCCTTTACTTTGAGATTACTGTAAGTTAACAGCATTAACTGTAAGTTAATTTTTGGTGATAAAAATCAGGCTAATGATGGATGAAAGTAAGAATCCAAAAACCGAGACACTTTTGAAAAATATGGTGAAGTGTAAACCCTTAAGAGTAGAATACAGATCTTCTGTCAATATGTAGACAACAAGTACTTTGTTAAGCCAAGTTAACTTTGTTAACGCCAGATAATAACGCTGCAGGAAAATGGAATTATAATCACCCTGGGCTGACTGGAAAGAACCAGGCAAGAAAACAGAGCAAATTGTGATGCACAGCATCCAGGCATTTAAGTTCAGCAAACTCCTATACCTAAGATATGTCAAATCTTTCCCACTTTTGTTAAGTGGAATTTACCTCAGTTTTTAATAGCTTCTTAAAATACGTTCCCTGATTTGGATATTGCAGAATATTTGGTAAAAGAGGTCTAGGGAACATGATTCCATCAGTTCACTCGTATTTCCTATGTAATCTTGTTTAGAGTACTACAAATGAAAAAGACAGTTCAGAAATTGTTCAGTGTAAATTCAACTAATCTGTAAGAGTGCATTTTGTTTTAAGTTTACACATGTACAAAGCTGCTGTCTATACTGAGGAACCATTCCAAGAAAGCTCAGGTTAACTGTTCTCTCAAGATATCCACTAAGAATCTGTAAGTGTCTGAATGGGAGTCCTCCGCTATTTAGATAGCGAGAGATAAGATTTCTTTTTAAAATATTAGCTGTCAAACTGTGTTATGTCTTATTATGTTTCATCAGATTGGCATTCAGCATGATGAGGTTTAACAGCACATGCTGATAACGCACAAATAGTGTAACATAACTTAGGAATAAAATTAAAGGGCAGCAGACTATTTTCAGCTCAGATACCTGCTTATCAATGTTTTGAGAGAGAACACAATTCAACCACAACAGGAAATGTAATTCATGTTGACAAAACTGGCAAGTTTTATTTTCACCAGCTAGCTAAATTAGAACAGCAGCTGTGCAGACTGCAGTGGGGTTTGTGACTGTTTTCAATCGCCATAATATTTGCACAGTACTTTCAAGGTAACTATGTTTTGTAGTTCCCAGAAGAAAAAACCTGCCATTTGAGATGTATTCTTTAGGTTATATGTTTCGGATGAGTGTATAAGGGACATGTGTTCTGTGTCCACTACAAATACCATCAGCTTGAGAAGCAGCAAAGTGCAGTTTCTAAACAGTTCAACCAGCCTACTGAATCTCTCTTTTTTAGACATGCTGAGTTCATTCTATGCATCACAGATTATATACCTTTAAACCCCTTTCATCAAGAAGAAATTTTAGCACTCCATTGAGATAACTCATGGAAGTGAAAAAGAGACTGACTGCTGATTTTAATAGGTTACTCAAGTCTGTAGTCAAATTCTGTCACCTAGACTTGGGTTCCAGAGTTGTAAGATCTCAGCTGGACACAATTTTTAGTACATTTCTTCCATGCAAAGTTCTATTTTCTCCCAGTTGTGACTGCTAATGTATTAATGTCAGATAATTTTTCATCTCCCTCCCTTTCTCCCCTAAACCTCAATTACAGGTTGCATTCCAAAAGATGAATATTTGTGCATGGTTGGGAATTAAAACACTGACCTTCTGTAGACATTGTTTTTCCTCAGTGTTTTTCTATCTGCTCTGTACCTGACAAATGAGGCAGTGAGGTCCCTCCATATTCTGTTTGGGGTCTATTGGCTGAGGAACTCTTGGTCATCCTACCTGCCTGATGTCTAGGATCATGATGAATTGTCTCCAACTCTAGCCTCAGATTGTTTTTTAACATTTAATTTAGTTTCTTCCTGTGCTTGGATGAACATGGCCATGTTATGGATTTCTGCTCTAATGTACACCAGCAGGTTGGAAGAACAAGCCTCAGCAAGCTGTGGAAATAAGAGAAGCTGGATCAATAGTCAAGGTCACAACCCTGGCTCTGATTTTGTACACTGTCCTGAGATTTTCTCCCCTTAAAAGCCTTCGACTGCTTCTAATGTGGATCCAAGTGCATATTGAGAGAGAAATTCTTAACAATCAACCCCCCAAAATCGTAGGTGTAGCTGGATCCTCTTACCTTTTGCATCTTACATACAGAGCTGACAAGGAATGTGCCTCTCTGCATTTGGTCTAAAAAAATAACTTAGTTTAAACATTGTTCCAGGCAACCTTGTTGATAAAGAGATAGGACACGGTAAATTTTGTCATCTTGTGCTGTAAAACCATTCATTCATTCAGTCAGAGAGTAATTCAGACACTACTAGAAACAATTTCAGATAGATATTAACTGCAATATCCAATTTTAATGAAGATGCACAATTGTTAGATAGCTAAAGAGCAAAAAATATTCATTTCACAAGTATACCTTGATTATAATGATTAGAAAATGCTGCCATAAAGTATTGTGATAAAGGAACAAGGATGCTACGTCATTTGCTGAGCTTGCCTTTGTGCTGCAGATAGAGCTTTGTGTCTTCAAATATATGACTGTAATGCAACAAGGCACATTTCTGAATGGGTAGTAATTTTCCACTGCAGGATACAGTCATGCTGAGATTTAGTGCTCAAAAAAAAGAAAGAAAGAAAAAATTATTTCAAAGGTATTTAATGTATCAAAACAGCACACACACACACCCCACCCCACCCCCCAATCCTTGATACAGGTCATAGTTGTTAAAACCCAGCCCACAATGATGTGCAGTTAATACAATAAACAATTCAGTCTCCAGTAGAGATGAGCAAAAGAATTTCTCACATAAAGAAGTAATCTTTTTGTTGTTTCTGCAAAAGAGTGAAAAAAATCACTTTTCACTTGGCCCCTGTTTCTGATTTTCACTTAGCAGAACAGAAAGCTGTATATCACAAGGGAGGGAGAGAGCTCAAGGTCAGTCAAGAAATTCAGCTTGTTGCATCACACTGTCCTGATCTGAATCTGATCTGCATGCTCAGCAGCAGGATGGCTGCAGAGAACCGCAACAAATATTAAAATAAAAAGAAAGCATTGCTTACAAAGGTTTCCCACAATAGCTGAAAATTGTTTACATGTAAAATTGGCCTCCTAATCAACGGAACAGGAACTTGGAGTGTTTCACATGGTAAAAATCAGGAGTTTGGACAATGTGAGAAAGAGGAAGATAAGTGAGCTTTATAAGTTGACACAGTAAGGTTGTCCAGAGATATTTAGGTGTCTCATGGGATCTTCAGTCAATGCAAATTAGATGTGTAGTGGTTTTGAAAAATCTCACTATACCTATTGCCTGTTGAGGTGCCAAACCACTTCTAATAATAGTCACTGAGCCCTGTTACCCATTAAAAAGGAAAGGTAGAGGACTTTGCTTTAGCTTTGAAATTGTCCTTTTGGTTCCAACCTGCAGCTTTGAATTTAGGTATTTCTATTCTATATGGTGAGGACTAAGCAATCAGACTCCTCTCTTGTACAAAAATTTGTACCTACATACCTGATGGTAGGACGACCACTCTAATCTCCTTCAGCAATAATGTCGCATTTTACTTGCCCCAAATACACCATCTCTATCTGTAATCTTCAGGAACAATATGCAGTAATATTTCACCAAATCTGGTGCTACAGAATTATCAGATATGGCTGGATGAGATGACTGAGAGGAATCCGTTAAAATTCATGAAAGAAATAACACCTTATTATAAAAGCTACCAAATTCTGCACCTTTTAAAATAGATAAACAAGAAACAGTATACAGTCTGTAGTACTATAACAGGATACAGAGACATAGGTATAACATTATTACTGCTGTGGGGTTAAATTTTCTCTTCCATTATGTCCCATTTACACTGCTCCATCAGCAGAAAGGGCTTAGTAACCTAATAGATATGATTAGCTGAGATACAAAGGAAATCATTTACATGGATGTGCAACACAGTCTACTGCATTGGTCCACATTTACTGGATAGCCCCATGACATTCCAGAACTTCCAAGAGAAGGAGGAGAGGGAGGGGACCTGTGTCACAGGTGGAGTACTCTACCGCAGTAAAGTACACCCCTGCAAGAGATCTAGAAAAAGCTTTGCCCTAGTCTTTGGAATATTTTCTGACGTTTTTCTTGATTCTTACCTTGGCTGTGCCAACCACTTCTCCACTGTTGTTCAGGGTAGCCGTTGTGTTGCCTGATGGTTTGTTTCTCATTTGACAATGTATTTTGTTTCAGTGATTCACTTGGCTACTAAGAGAAATAATATTTTCTAGTAACATTATCTCATGCTGGCAAACTGCCCACAGAGAAATATATCTGGAAGAACTGAGCATAAAACACAGAACTAGGAAATTCTGTTCCTTGATTCTGGCTTCTTGAGCGATGTTTTAGTCAGACCCAAACTTTCAAAAGCAACCTTGTTGGGTGGGCCTTCTTTTACCATCTACTGTGTTTGATTTTCAGCACTTAATTTCCAAAAGGAGAGAATACCGTGGCAACAGCCACAGTTACGTATCTGGAAATTATATACTGCTCTCTTTTTCTAAATATGTTATTTTCCATTATATAAGTTTCATTTAGGGAAGTAAGCCTTGCAAATAAAAAGACTTTTGGAAAAAAATTCTATCATATCAGCTGAAATTTTTATTGTAAATAGGTCTCTGAAAGTCTATGCTATTTGCAAAACAATGATCTAATACACAAAACTTTCAAGTTATCAAATTTATATGATGAAAGGGTTGTTTTTACTAATCTCTCTGTTTACAATTAACCCTCACTTATCATAACTTTCTGGGTAAAATCCACCTCTGTATGGTGAACTGCAAGGGCACAAGAATTATTTGCATCCCAAATAGAATTGTTTCTATTTGGGGTACTGCCTAGCTAGGTTTTTAGTGAAAAGCTGTTAAGATCTGCCATTTTCTGCCATTCTTGAAAACCTGAAAATCTCTGCAGATGTTAGTTAGGCAGTATCAGCTGTGTCTGCTCATGGGATTCTCAAACTGTCACCATGTAGGTGGGGATTTGATCCTTAATAAATAGTATTTTTTTTATTTTGATGATGGAAAAATGTCTGAGAGAGAACGCAGGATCTACCAAATTCTAAATCTGTAGAGATCCAGGGAAATAAACAGGAAAGGAAAGGAAAAGGAAGGACAAAAAACCGTAGCCTAGTAGAAATGATCCAGGATTTAAGAGTGCAAATTCTCTGAGGAAAACCAGGCAAATATTAAGGATGACAATGGCAAATATTTTTACTTTCCTTTATGGACATGGCATAAGATATGAATGGAAGCGTTGGAAAACAGCACTTTCACAAATATTTTTTGCATAACTATGTAGCAAATTTTTATTTTTCCAGAACATCAGTTTCTTACCCTTCCACTTCAGACTTTTATTTCAATGCAGTTGTCCTATTTTGACTATGAATGCCAGCTACTTATATGACAGTTATATTCAAAGAAACAATGCCTTTTGTAAAACATTTGCTAGTTGAAAATTTGCTCCCCCCTAAGGGCTGTTGGCCAGACAAATCTAGGACGTAGGTGACTTTAGGTGGTAAATTTGAGCTGAATTAGGAAGAACCAAAAACCTTATTAGCATTTAATAAGGTACATATTCATCAGCTTTTTTTTTTTTTTTTAAATCTGTCTGCTGGGTGAAACTGGATAGTCTCCAGTGCTCCAAGGAACCCTGAAGAACTGCACTTTGACAACCACATTCCCTGTCTTTTGGAAAAATCCCTAGGAAATTGTTTCATGTAGAAATGATCTGTTAAAGAGCCAGAGTCCAACTGGATCGCAAGCACGTTTATTGATTTCCATACACAAGCCGGACCAGGTTCCATTCTCAGTTACATGTGTGTGAGCTTGCTGAAGTGAACAGAATTGCTCAGATGCAACTGATGGTAGAACCTGGTCTACTCAGTACCGAAAATAATTTCACAGTGCTATCCACTATCCCCATATGGTTTTCCATTTACACAATAGAAGATACTGCAGGTGTCTCCCTTAAAAATTTGGGGAATAGGAGGATAGAGAGTGTGGACTACGCATAACCATGTAATCTTAAGTTTTCCAAGCATCCCTGGCTCCTGTGTACTCTTTTTCTGGATGATTTCAGCATCCCAGTAGACACTCTCTGCTCCCTTTTGCCATCTCATTTCCCATCATCCACACTCTGCTGTAATGGGTGATTGCTCCCAGCATAGCATATACCAAACTCCAATTCACATTTCCAAACAGTCAACAGAGTGGCAAAACACAGTCCACGTAAAACACGTTCATCAGGCTCCAAGATCAACTTAGGCTTCTATTGGCTATCCAGGAACATTTCAGTGTGTTTGTGTCTTTCCTTTCTCTGAGGGAGAACAGCAAAAGTCACCAATATTGCCACTGCTGGTATCGTTGTCACCTCAGAGCCAAACTTTTTCTTTCTTATACAGTTTGCTGCAGTAACAGTCAAGAGGAGAGCTCAAGAGTGTGTCTATTCTAGGAAGAAAAGGAAAAGCCTCATTCTAGCATCTGTTTCTGCCTCTCAAGTGCCTTCTTTTTATGCTACAGAGCTTGCTCTATCTGATGAGACATAATGTCATGTCTACCTCTCTTTTGCTCACTCCGCCAGAAAGCGTTTCTTGCTTTTGATTGCACATGCTCTTTCCATTTTTATTGGCAACTCTTTCCCAACACTTCTAAACACAGTACAGAATTCCTTTTGTCCTTAAGATGTACTTGCCTTGACTTTGTATTTTCTCCACTAGTTCAGCATGTGAAAATCATGCACAGGGGAACCTGTGTGTTGTACCTCAATAAAAAAGCAAGAATTAGCAGTAACTCAGACAACTGGTCCCATCTATTCTCTCATACACCAAGCAGAGAACACAAAATGAAAAAGTCCTCTTGTAACTAAGCCTTCCCAACACTAGCTATGTAAAAGATACAGCCTTTCTTCTTTTTCAGTGCTTGCTGCAATCTAATACACTGACATTAAAGAAAATGATGAGAACTCTGATTTTATTTATATGATATTAATCAAAAAGTACCTTCCAAGTCAAAAAGAAAGAAGAACTCCTTTTCTTGGCTCTGTGAAAATTTCTGTCTCAAAAACAGTTCTTGTGATTTTTTTCAGCATTACCCTTGTTCCATGACTTACTGCCTCCTGTTTATGTCTGTGGTGAAATGATCACAACCTACCTGTCTGAACTGACCTCCATCTCTCTTCCCTCTGAGTACAGATGAAATAAGCAAAGAAATCACAAGATTAACTCTTCTGCCAAATACACATCTTCTGGATGTTGTGAACAGTGGATATATAACATGCAAGGAATGGCCAGACTTTCAAACCACTATTGTCTTTAAATGTTAGCAGCACCTCAGCATCTTAATTAACCTTTGCACTCCTGTGTTACTTTTATGCTGGATTCTTGCATGTATTGTCCTTATCTATAAGCAGAGGAAAGTCTGAAAAATATCTGATTTAAAGAATATCAACCATTTCAGTTTCAACCAGCCTTTGAAAACATGGAGTATCATAAATTTATGAAGAAATGCAGCCAAGTAAAAACCATCAAGCCATCAAACAGACTAAACTGTCTCACTTACTTGAAAGCAAGAGAAAACTTCATACTTACATGATACTGTGTTTCAGTCAAAATAATGGCTATTCTTTAGTCCAGGTACTAGACTTAGGTCAGACTCATAGTGGAAGGATTGTTCACGCTTTGTCTCTTTTTCAAACACTCTTGTTCAGTGTAAATTCTGGAAACACAACTTTGATTGGGCACAATTCCCTTGCCACTCCACAAACCAAACTGAGATGAGGCCAATTGTGGGAATCTTTCATCTGGTAGAAGTGAGGAATCAAAGAGTGTAGTTTTACAGAGGCAAAAACTTCTAGTGAGACAATATCATGTGTGTTACACTCACACGTGGGAATATGGACATAAAAGATCAATATAGAAGAGTACCAAAAGGTCAATTTTCAGGATTTCCTGAATATTCAAGGATTTAGCACATATTTTAGTCATGCTGTTGAACAACCCCCATTCATATGAAAAAACCCTGCTTGCAGATTTCCATGTCAACTTCCCAGACCTTCTCCACTTGCCAATGTAGACAGTCAAAGAAGAATAAACATTTAAAAAATGTCTATTATATATCTAAATAATTTTTAACAGAAGACTCGGCCTTAAGTAGCTTAAGCCTATAGCTCCTGTATTTTCCCAGAAATGGAAATATAATAAATAGAGCTACAGGATTGGTTAAGGATAGAAGAGATCCTCCTTCAGAAAAAAATAGTTTCTTTAATTTTCTTTTTCATTGGTGTACTGTGATTAGAGTCTCTAAAGAAATGTAATTTTTTAGAATTTTATTTATATAAACAATTTCCAAAACTATTGTTTAAAATCATACCAGAAAGTTAGAGAATCATGTCTAAAAACAGGTGATTGAGAACTAGGGCTTTAACTATGGTCATTTTTGAAAAGAAGCAGCTTGACTGAAAGCTACCAATAGAGTCCTAAATTTTCCCTGAGAAAACAAACATTTGTGTCCAGGAAGAATTTGTAGATTTGCAGAACTTCTTAAAGTAACTTCAGTCTTTCCAAAAGCTGTTTTTTGCCTCCTTTCTCTCTCCTTTTCCCAGAAATACACATACGCACAGAACAGATAGGAGAGATGTTTGTAAAAACTGCAGTTTCCACAATCAAAAGTACAACATTTACTATGGCTTTTATCAAAGATTTCAATTCCCTCATCGTAAGGAAAATGACCCTTTTATTTTGTTGTGGACATAAAATTATGGCCCAGGGAAAATTGGAAGCATTTCTGTTGAGGGAAATCAATTTTCTCACTGCCATTTATGATCAACATGTCACAGCCATCACCTAGATAATAATAGTAAAGTGCAAGTAAAATGGCTGGTAATACTGGCTTCAGGAAAAAAAAAAAAAAAAGAGCAAGATAACACCTTTTTCCCCAAACAAGTTTGCAATAAGAAAGAAAGAATGCAAAGGTTTCTTCTGTGATCATAGCCTTTTAGAACAAGAGTGTTTTATTTTGTATATTGATAGTCTGAATTGTTTGTTGATGAAGCTGATGAGAAATTTCGTCTTCCTGGAAAATAGTCAGCGCTTTGTGTAAGCTGTGCTGGGTCCTTTCAATCACCTTGTTAATGGGTGGCTAATAGTAAGGAGATGTGACCAGCCTTAGATTACCCAGGAGTATGTTTAGGTAGAGGCAACACTCAGAACACAGAAGCGTCTTCTTAATTTGGATACTATAAACAAAGGAAACATCAAATCTGACCTTGCTGGGGAAATGTTAATGGCTTCTACTCATCCTCCTTCTACCACTTAGCATCTCTTGTGCCCCACCTTGGGAAGCTTCCTGGCAGAATTGTGCATTAGCAGAACTCTACCCTTACAAAACCCTGGCCCAGACAAGGAGAAAACATTACATGCGATTAAATGGTCTTTTGATGTTCACTTCAACAGATAGAGTACATCACCACAGTTAAGCGCATCTCCAGTGATGCCACGGTAGTGTATACAAGGTAAATCAGAATTCTGTTAAACAAAAGGAAATAATTTATTTTTTCAGGTTAAAATTCAGATGGTGCCAAGTAAAAATCAAAAACCTACAGCTGAAAAGGCTAAGGACTGCAACACTGGAAATACCAATGCCCATTTTAATTAATTAAAGAAATCTAAATGGGATAGAATTCCTCAAGCCCTGGTGGTAAATGATAATAAGTAGTTTCTAGGAAATAAAATTATAATATTCTCCAGCTCTTCTATCTCTGTTGCACTTTGAACTTTACAAAAATTTATAGAGGAGATGGTGTCGTTCACATCATGCTGCAAGAATGGCAGTGGGTTACAGAACAAGCTGAGAAATTACTGTAATAAGGTTTGTCTTAAGTCAGGAAAAGGACAAAAAAGAAAATTAGGGTTTCTCAATCTCCCATAGTTTTTGCTGATGCTTTTGGATTTTGCCACTGTTCCTAACTGGCAAATCCTGAAAGGTCATTCTTATTAATGGGTTGCCATAACATCCACACAGTTTTTACCTTTGCAAATCTTGTAGGTTGTGCACTCCTACGAGCTTACATGGGATTCAAGAGCAAAAGCAGTGGTATCAGATCATTAGATGAATTAGACTTTTTGAAGGAAGATATCATCAGATTGTCCCCAGAGTTTCAGGGCTAGGTTTTTAGAACCAGTTAAGCACTGTTCAGTGTAGTACATGGATGAATAGTACGGAAAGATTTTCCATGGTTGTGCTTGACCGATACCCTAAAACTACCCCCTCCAAATATGTTCCGAGTGGCATAATTATGTAAGGTGATGTAAACTGGCATGATTGTATAACAGGATATGAGAAAGAAATGACAGCACCAGATTGTGGTCACTTAAAAGTGTAGCTTTTCCAGGCTGTCTGTGCCTATAATTTCTTTTGGAGAAGCCCCCATTTTTTCTGCAAATGGAATGCTACTGTCCAAAAATAAACAGTGATCTGCAGGCCTGGGGAGTAATGCCATCAGTGTAAATCCAAGTACTACATTATCAAACAGCCATTCTTTTATATGCTTTATAATAATAATAATAATAAAAAATAAAAAAGACCCAAACCAACCAAAAAATAAAAAAACTTCCATAAAACGAACTCTGGCAGGTGACAGGCATTTTATGCCTTTGAGCTTCTGTAATACAAAAGTATACTGGAGGTTTCCTCACAGTCTATAATACAATTACCATAAATACAATTCAAACAGACATGGTGATTCTTGGCAAGTAAATTATAAATTCTGCATTATGTTGTTAAAGGAAATAACCTTTTCTGAAAGTAAGGTGTCTGTATCAGCACATTTTTGGGATCAGAGCTCTGGTATTATTGGATTGACATGCATTATAATAAATCATATCAAATATATCTTGGTCAAATCTTGAGGTAAGAACATTTATTTGAATATTAGTAGTTTAGAAAAACATAGGAGCTGAGCTCAGCCACCAGTTATAGACCCTGTGACTTTAATATTTGCTTGAAAAACAGGATGGAAGTTTATCAGTTCTTCAAAATACAGCTTAAGCAACAATGGTCAAGCATATTTCTCATCATATATTTAATTATGGAAATCAACTAATCATGCCTGGAAATAACATGCTTCCTGGGTAAGTTAAGCCATTTCCACACCGCAGGATAAAATGGTACAATTACTGACAGTTTTAATCCTTGCTATTGCAGCATGAAGACTCTGAGCAAGAAGTCAGTACATTGCTGATGAGGATGACAGAAGACAGCCAATATTAACAAGTTCAATTAACAACAGAGCTATCACTTCCTTCTTGCTGTACTACTGAGGTTTCCCCTAATATAAGAAGTAGAAGCAGATAAACACTGCAAAACCCCATTATTCTTTTTTATTTCTTTTTGGCTGAAGAGGGGTGATGTTTTCTTAAAGCCTCAAAACTACCCTCCCCCTGTGTAAGACAAGCCCATGCTCCATGTGCAGAGCACTTCACAGTAACAAGGCCCTATTCACAAACACTCAACACAAGTGGAACTTGTGCTTTGACTGTCAGATTCCCATGAGAATTCCTGTGAGAGGCAGTGAGAGAAAGGACCCGATTTGTGTTCTTACTGATGACAAAAGTGAGGAAGAGACTTTCTACTTATGTTGTGAGGCAGCAAAAGCATCTAATTTACACACTCTGGTGGTCACATTCATTACTAATATGAATAAAACAAAGAATATCTTTTTTGCAGGACTTACCGTGGATTTCATGAAAGTCCACTATGTCCTCAGTTTGGCAAAGTGTTTAAGAATAAAACTAGTGTGGCTACTAGCATGCTTTCAAGCATCTGCTTTATTAGATGAGGAGCATTACTGTGTTTCTCAGAGTATAGACTTATTCATTCAAAAACACTTCATCTGATTTATATCAAAATACCTGCTCCTGGCTACAAAGACTAAGTAAATGTCCAGCTCAGACAGCAAACACTGCTGTCTTGAAATCTTTCATTCTGGTGTATTATCATTCATTTATCATTATGGTGTTTCATACCACATACCCATAAATATTTGGGTTTGGTTGTAGGTAGACCCGAGTGTCATGGAAAACTGACCTGCAAGTAAGTTAGAGGAAAATCTTATCTGTGGCCTTGGAGAAAAAGAGATAAAAATGAAGGGAAAGTTTGAGTAGTGTGAGCAAAACTTTTTTTAAAGCTAAATTAAGTAAATGTCCTGTAGTCAGTTATTAACTTCACATGGTTAATGTGGCTGTTTGGTCTAGAAAGGTTATCTGCTGTAACATTTCTTAACATTTTCATAATGTTATCAAGAATTAAAAAGGTAACACTTATCAAACATTCACAGTGTCTGTGAGTCAGAACAAAGAACAGCCACACAGTTGTGATAATGTCCATGCTGTCAGTTAGAAGCAAGTCCAAATACCTTGGAGATATTTGCTTTTGGATGATGCATTCTTTGTATGTAAAAATGTAACTTTTCAAAGTAATCTTATTTCCTTCTAATTATCCCTAAAGCCCTATGCAAAAGATGGAGAAGGATAATCAACGGGATGATCCAGATAAGAGAGCGCCTTAGCATGAAGAGAAATCAAAGGTCCCAATCCCCCAAATCCTTCTATGATTGGTCTTTAATCTGCAGTGAGACTGCTCATGTGAAACAGAATTTACAGGATCAGATCTTAAATCTCCCGGCTGCATTTTTTCCTAAGAAAAGAGGTGGATTAAAATCCAGACCTAATGTCTCATTGTGTCTGGCAATGTCAGAGAAACAATGGCAGCAGCCATTGAGTCTAAAAGACTCATACTGTTCCAGTAGGCTTCAATTTGATCAGCTAGGACTAATCCTCAATGTGGTGAGCGGAAAATTTTTGGTTATAGCACTTTATGTTAGTTCCCTTGCCCACAAAACAAGTGAATCCATACAAGTGACCATGCTAAAGGCAGCCAAGAAGCTAGGAATTCCCAAACCTTTCCTCTACACCAAACAGCATAACCTCTGATTGAAAAGCTTACTATTGTTTCAAAATAATAGAAGGCAGCTAGCTTTGCCTTCTCTTTCTAACCTTTCCAGCAACGGCTATCATTACTGCCAGGGTATTAGAAGTGGCTTGGGTCTAAGACTTTGTGTTCTGATTTACATTTGAACAATTGCACTTATGCGGAGACCAATCCAAGAAACTGCAATGTGCAAGTTTGGAAATGGAGAGGCTTGGAAAAGGTGGAAGTAAACAGCCTCACTAAAACCCAGATCTGCTTTAGGTTCACCTCCAACCATTCACTCCCCAATTTAGATCTAGGCACAGCTCTCATCCAGTCCTATTTCTGGTCAATAATAAACAACTTGTGAAGAATAAATAGGTGAATAGAATTGCTAGTTACAATCAAAAACAAATTAAAAAGCATCAAATCAATATCAATATGTTTCACTGAGACTCCACACTTTCCAATTCACTCAATACTTCCCAAAATTATCATTTCACTAGTTAATCAGGGATTATTTAAATTATGTGTTAGCTATGGCTTTGCTGTCATTGTGTCTTCCATTAAGTCCAGTAAAACCTGCATCAGGAAGTGGGACTGGAAGGATGAGAGACACCTGCTCAGATTCCTTTGTGTTGTAGGTGCATACAAAGGCCACAGACTGGATTCTGCACTTCTCTCCTTGGCTTGCAGCCCCTCTTACCAGAGGAATGAACGGACAGGCTGGCTTTGCTTCTGTGTAAATGGGACAGGAGGCATGAAAAAATGGAGCAGCATCTGAGATCTCCCCTTACTTCTAGGTGTAGATCTCCCTAGGACTCACAAATACCCCCATTTCTCAGGAAGGAGAATGTACTTCTGTTATGTGTTTTTATTCTTTCCCAGACTTGCTAATATCTTAATGTAAAATAGATAAAAAATGATAGATGGCTTGTTGTCTTCATTCTGCTTTGGAGATCATGTTACTTTGCTTTCTGATGTCCTGACTCTTCTGTACAATAGAACAGGTCTTAGAATAAACCTACTAATCAGATCTGTACCCATTACTGATTCTGCTTCCCTTCCTGATAAGCATTACACAAATCCCTTTTCAAAATATGTTGTGGGCTTTGTAGCAAAATGCAAAAGTAGTGAAACAGCACTGTTAATTCATTAGGGTTTTTTAATTATGCACTTGAAAATATTTTATACTTTATGTAATAATTGATACTAATTACAACCACTGGTGTCTCCTTAGAGAGCTGTGATTACTATTACCAGGGCTAGTCCAAGATGAATAACCGATTCCAGGCCAAATTCTGATCCAGGTTATAACCAACAAGTACAGGATGATCTTTTTATTTCAGTAATGTTGCTCTAGATTTACTCTAGACTAACTAAGATCATTATCAAGCTTTCTTTAAAGACATTGTTCTCTCAGATGCCTTTACAGATTAATTGGAACAATTACATCCTCCTTCCCTCTTCCCCCTCAGGTCAATCTATATGTCAGAGGCTTACAAGCTCTGTTGATTCAGAGCTGAATGAGTGCTGTACAGAAATGAGTTACAGTGGTCCCCCTCGTCTCTAAAGGTCCAAACTCTTTTGGTTTTGATGTAGAAGTCACAAAAATACACTAACTTTTCATTCAATTAGACTTCCTTTTCTTCATTTGAAGGGTAAGAGACGCTTCCAGAATGCAATGGGCTGTCTCCCTTCACCTGTGAAGCACTTCATGAAACCCTTATATGCACTTATTACTTCTTCAGCTACCAGAATAAAGAGACTATTGGCATTCACAGTCAGAAAGTAATTTTTCAACTGGAGAATTGCTAAGCCAGAGGGGATAGCTTAGTCATCTAAACATCTAGGATCAAATTAAGCCTTGGTGCAAGAGAAAGCAACCTGGCTGACTTCAATGGACTGTGCTTATTTACATCAGAGGTGAATTTGTCCCACAAGACTGTATGGAAACACAGGTTCAAACCCGAGAACCCAGGAATGAGTTAAGAGTGGTTTGTCAACTCAGCAATATGAGAGAAGGTTTCTTATGAATGCTAGGTTAGGAAGGGCTATTATGAATAAAAGTGGAATCCTTATTTTCCTGAAAGATATGGCACACCCAGAAATGAAGAAAGCTTGAGGTGGCAATGTGTTTGCGAATATACAGCATTTCATAGGGGGGGAGGGGGAATCCCTCTCCCTTTCCTTTCAAAAATTCTAATTTCTTTGCTTATTTCCTCCAAATATTATTTGCTCTTCAAGACATCTTACCAAAATATGCTCAAACAGTGGTTTTCTTTAAATAAAAAGTTATTTCATCTAGTAAAAAACCCCAACAATTAAACAACATGAAATATAAAGAGAAGATTACAGTTTGCCATGTGTTTACCTAAGATCTAAATGGTAGCAGCCAGCAAGATGCTTCTGTTAACTTTTTCTGGAATCTGTTAGTAACGTTCTAGTGATAATAGTGTTTTGTCCTGCTCTATTTTATCTTTCAAAATCATTTGCTCAAGTAGCTGACAAATTTTCATCAGAACAGAAAATGCTTCTAGACACATTTCAATTGGCTACCCCATATGCAGTATGAATAATTTAACTTAAAAATCCATTAAATAAGAATTTTCCCCACTTTTCTGCACTGTTTCAGTTCTTATTTCCATTGTGTTAAAAAAGAATCCTTTTAGACCACAGGGGAGAAGTTAATACTGCATTTTCTTTTTTCCACTGCACTTTAACTGTATATTTTCATTATTCATCAAGGCTAAGTAATCAATATTTTCATTTAAAAATAAAGAAAAGATATTACTATTAATAACATAAATGTAATTTTCAGGCATGCTGTATCACAGTTTCACAGGGTAAGTGGAAGGGGGAATGAACAGCAGCTCCTATTTTCTCCTTTCCTGCTTAGCCTTCCAGGGGAAAAGGCTGTGGATTAGTAGCGTGCAAAGACAATGTTCCAATATTAGAAATCTCCCAACCAGAAAGTTGTATTTTGGGCTTGTGTTTCCCAGACCTCTGCAATAGCAAAGTCCCTAAGTGCTGTTAGATGGCAATTACACCTTAAGCAAAAAGATATTGCAGATCATTGATTCCTGCAAATCTCCTCTCCTTTGAAGTAGTAGCGCTTGCTTATGAATGAAGTTACACACGCTTTCACCTTGAAATCACACTAACCTATTTTCTCTATTTAGTCCAGGAAGCGCATGAATTAAATGTCCAAATTGGATACATCTTATCTTAGAAAAGAGGTTTGATCCTGAAAGCCTCACTTTAAGCAGGCAAGATACTTGTGTGAGTAGTCTCAGCAACGTGACTGAGACTATTTGTGGGACTGAGAGTTAAGAATATGAAGTTTACAGAACACAGATCATGTTTGTCTTGGACCTAAACACTTGGATCTTACTCACTTGAGTGGAACTACAAGTCATGCTGCTGCCTCCCATCTGAATGGTTGCAGGTGCAAGGATTCCTTCAGGGAGGAAGGCGTGCAGAACTGCGCTGTGTGAAACTACACAGTTGATTGGCGGAGAAAAAAATTGTAGAATTAAGCTCTTCTTTGATTTTATGGAACATTGACTTTTGTAAATGTGACCCTAAATTCAAATTGATTTGATCTTAAATGCAGGAGATTTCATCTACCTTCCAGGCAAATGTGCTCCATAAGTTAAATACCAGTAAATATAGCTAAGTTCTTCATTGGATATGAATGGAATACAGAACAGCTTTTCTGTGAAGACCAGATTCTCCCTTGGCAGCAGAGGATTTCAAAGGTCAGAACTAGTAATGATCAGCTGAAAACAAGGGCTTGCCTGAAAGCTGTTGGAGGGTTTACATTTCCAGTAGGTCCTAAAGCCTACTACTTGACAGTCATTACAGAAAAATTCAGGTTGTTTTTTTTTTTTTTTGCTGGTGATACTTCTTTCCTTCTTTTGTTTCTCATCATCAGAAGCTAAACTGGAGTGTTATTTTTAGGAAATATAATCAGAAGTCAGATAATTCCTCAGAGTTATCCTGGGAAAACTGCCCCAGCTTCAGGATTTAAACTGACCACTATTAGGTGGGGTGAGGAAAAAAATATTTCTTTTTATTAATTATCTCACAATTCTCACTCTAAGATTTTGTATTTTTCCTTAAGTATATTGTACTGCTTACCACCTGAAGAAGATTTTTTCAATAATTTTGGCTACTTATTTGTTATGCAGCCCTCTGATATTGTTCTGGATAGCCTTTAGCTTTAGTTCTTGGATCATACATCTTGGGGAAGAAAAGCAATGCTATTCTCTCTCCCAGAGACAGATTGTCCCTGAGTGCCAAAAGCTGGCAAAGGAAAAAAACAAAAACAGCAAAGTGCTCATGGCAGAAGGCTTGATGGAAGCTTTAGGGGACTAATTCTGATATGTTTACTTTATTTTCTTTTTAATGGGTTGTCAGATGTGGAGAACAAACAGCTCTTCCTGCATCCAGAAGCATAAGCATTTATTGGTCCAGATAAAGCACAGAGGAGAAATATTATTCAGGATGTACTATAAGTCATCACCATGCCTCTTCAGGTAAAATGCCGAAGTATTTCTGTTGTAGAGTTTTCACTGTGCTGCTCTGTGCAACACAGATTGGTAGTAAAATGTACTCGTGGCCACTGGAACACTGCATAGTTTAATACTGAACATATCCTCTTCATATTACCCTGTAATAGTCTCTCAGGTAAAAGTATTTCTGATATCATTAACAGAAAAAGCCGTTCCCTTGGGAATGATACATATGTACTTTCAGCAGAAGGCTGCACACTCATACACATGCTCTGAGCCCTCCAGAAGCTAGGAGGTGTTTGGGAAGGCTTGAAGAGCTAAGGATTGCAGGGTCCCAGCTCTGATAAACGTACACTGTGAATCTCTATTGTCATGATGCTGCTTAACCAGTCCTTCTTCCTGGGCAAAAGGAGCTCGCTATGTTTTCCTCTTGTCAATCCATATCACAAGAAAAGCCTTATTTTTTTTTACATTGGCATTGGATTAAGCAAATGATATACATGGAAATCACTTTCCCAGCTTTTCAGGATATGGACCTTAGCACAAACATATGGGATTATTTTCAAAGTGTCTGGGAAAGGAAAACACATTAATACTGTTTAGATATGTTTCAGAATGTTGTCAGCATAAAGTGCACAAATACATCTCCCCGTGCTCCCACTAAAGTTGGCTGGTAAATGTACTACTGAGCTGACATTCAGTGTCCTTGTAATGAATCAACTCTATGTCTTTACAGAAATTGGGGTTTACAGAGGTGCGCTCTGGGTTTATAGCAGAGAGTAGTCTTACAGATCCATGTTTCCTTCATGTATTTCAAATTGCTTTAAACCATAAGCCTTTCTTTGCAAAGGATTCTTTAGAAAGTAAACGTCCTAATCGCCTTGTATGTTCTGGATCTGCTCCTGAGCTCTCACACTACGTTTCATTATGACTACATCTGTGTTGCTGTGTAAAATTGCCCAGAGGGAGACCAGAATGGCAAATAAATCTTATTTCTCAAAATGAATATTCTTCTGGTCAACTTTGGTGTGACTCAGTTGAATTGGCCAGGAAGAAAACTTGTGGGCGCTGGTCCTTTTTATAATCTTCACTATCTATACCCTTGGCGTGTTAATGAGTCAAACACTCTGAGCAGCCTTTGGCTATCTCATGTGCCTTTGTGGTGACAATGACATTACCCTCAAAGGCAACCCAAGTACATCCCCAGATTGTCACTAGTTGAGCAAATAGGTTTTGATGGTAGCCTAAACACATGCTGGTGCCAGGCTCCCAGAAGAAACAATAGAGATGCCAGGTGTTAGCTCTCAGAGGTGCTCTGGAATACAGGGAATTGCTGGAGCCCTGTCAGACACAGTGGGAATACAGCCAACAGGGATCCACAAAACCAAAAACCAGCTGGATAACTCTTACGTTCCGCTCTTTTATGGATGTGAGAAAGCTACGGTTGCCATTTTATCAACAATATCTAATTGAGAAACTGGCAACTTACTTTAAGCCAATTATTAATGGCACCATTTATACTTTTGAAGAATCTGTGCCACTGTTGTATAAATAATTCCAATCCCAGACTCTGCTCAGGCATAATCATTCATATCTATCAGCTAATGACAATTTAATTGCATATCCTTGTATATAATGATATGTGCTAAAGAACACACCGAATTTCAGTTTGCCATTAATTTCAGTTTGCCATTAATTTCAGTTTGCTATTTGTATACAGCATATGGATTTCAACTTTTCCCTTGACACTGGCATTGTTGAAACAACCACTTGATCTGTTAAATTTTTTGAGTAGCTCTTTAAATTATAAATAATGCCCAGTTGTTTATTTCAAGTGCTTTCAGTACTCCAAATGTAGTTTAATTGTATTTGAAAACTGCCAAATATCAATGGAGATCAATCCTGTCCCATTGATCTGTTTATGCAGTTAAACATGTAGAATATCAGATTCAGGCTCTAACATATTTAAATACTCCTCTATTGATCAGCTGCTGCCATGATCCTGCACAGATGATGGCATAGATGATTACAGGAAACTCCTGCTCTGGTTTGCTCAACTGAGGCCTTCATCTTTCAAAAGGCATAATGGAAAAACTGATCCGCAGCTCAAAAGCAGAGGGTGAGTCAGACAGACATACAAGCTTGCTATACAAAAATGTTCAATCCATGGAAAGATTTTAGCATCTGATGTAGGAAACTACAAAAACACACACTGAAAAGTGTGGGAAAGTACATTAAAATCCGGCATCTTATTACCTGAATGTGACAAGAGGCGAGTTAAGGCGCTCAATTTTTCTCCTTCACAAAAGTAACCATCTACTCCCCGCAGCTGTTTGCCCAGCTAAAGGATAAAGGTCTAAACTTATGACACATAACTGTCTTCTGTAGAATATTATGGGACAAAATGCAGAAATGCCAGATCTTGCAATGATGTTACTTCTGTGTTTTGGATTAGTATGTGATCCTGGTTAGGTAGCTCTACAAACAAGCGAAAAATACTTTTTTTCAACCCAAAACACCTATGAACAGATTTTCTAGAGCTAAATGAAAGTTCCTTTTATTTGTTACATGTTTGAACATCCATGAAAAAGCTGACTGAAAAAATACAACTTACTGTATTTGTAGTTCAGAACAAATTGGGCTCAGACAGAGTGCGTGGGGAAGGATAAAGTGTTTGTTCCCAATACTATATACAGATCAGGGCCAGATATCAAAGGAAAATCACTCTCTTGCCAGTGATGAGGTTTCAAGGAGCAGTTCTGTGTTGGCACCTCCCAGAGAGCAGAGGGGAAAGCACCTCTTATATCCCTCAGACATCCACAGCTATGTGAATGCAGCAAAAGGCAGAAGGAGATGAGGGTTTGTATCTTGGGAAAAGAGAAGGAGTGGGATGGATTAAAAAGAAAAACTGCTCTAGAGGATTGGCTGAGCCTTTCTAGGTAAGGAAATAAAGGAAATCCATGTATAGTTCCAAAAAGCACCCAATGCATGTGACAATGTTGCAGAGAGAGAAGTGATGCAATGAAGTGCCAGGAGTGTGGTCTTCCTACTCCTAAGCACAGGGTCTCAGAACAACTCAGCATTGGTGTGGATGAATATGCATAGCTTTATCCAGTTTAATAACTCTTTCTGAGAGCTGAACGCTTTATTTCTTGGGGTTCTTTGAAAATCCCACCTAGCTGTGTAATACTACGGTGAAAGCAAAGAAGAAATACATATAAATTGCTCTGTGGTGTTTTAGGTGAGTGAAAGCTTGGAATGCAACCACCCATCATTATCATTACTGTGCTTTGTCAGCTAGTAAAGGTAAGTAAGAAATTGTCCTTGTCAAGTTTTCTTCAGAATTGAACCTTGCTTCAGGCCTTAAGTAAACAGCCTTCTCTGGGAACGGGTTCATGTGGTGCAGTCATTATGTTATCAGATATGTACATTTTCCTGAACTGTACACAAGACAGTCTTTGAACAAAGTCTAAATGTTTTTAAACTTTTCTTCGCATGCTAAAATAAGACTAAATCTATAGTTTAATATAACTTACATACATGCTATTCGGTCATATTAACTGCTTCTGAAATGAGTTCATATGATACTGGGTTAAAAGAAAAAGACTTTTTCAATATTAGTGATAATTATTGTAACTATATTTACTTACAATAATTTCTGAGGAGGATACTGCATCTGCTTTGGACTCAGGACTCGCTTTATAGTTGACGACTGTCTTTGGCAGGACTTGAAGATTTTAGCAGCTGCTGAAAATGAATTTTGACAGAGATATAATAATAACAATATTTTACACATACAAATATGAAATAAGGAAAAGTAAGATTGTGTTGAGTGTAGAAGACTTCCTTCTTAGCAGGAGTCAAGCATTGCGAGTAATACTCTACTGGTAACAGCAACTTGAACTAGCATTCATCAACATTTCTGAATTACTAAGAAGAATCTAGCTAATCATTAGTTTCTTTACACCTGCTGTCAACCTTGTAAAGGTTTCTATGAGTTAATATAAATCCCATAAAGTTAACAAAATGTCCTATGACTACTGGAACTTTGTGGGAACCACTAATTTAATAACCAACCAAGAGGTTACAATACAAAACGTTTGTTGAAGGTACCTTGGTATCTGAGTGTGACTGACAGTGTGATGAATGATGTTTGCTGGGCTAGCTTTGAACAAGCGTTCTTCCTCCAGCAAAGTCAAACAGACCTTGCAGAGGAAGTTATGGAACTTGGTTTTTGTTAAGGCAACTCAGAGATCAAAATCCATTTGCCAAATCTTTAAAACTCTGAATCCAACCTCAGAAGTGATGATTCCTCTCAAAAGAATCTCTCTGGAGTGCTCATGTCATTGCTACGTATTGCCTAAGGACTCTGATACCCCTGTGCTCACAATAGCAGAGGCTTCACCAGCAAAGCCCAGCGCCACATTCAGGGG
Organism: Phalacrocorax carbo; assembly: GCF_963921805.1. NCBI lineage: Eukaryota > Metazoa > Chordata > Aves > Suliformes > Phalacrocoracidae > Phalacrocorax > Phalacrocorax carbo. The sequence continues at coordinate 14,834,436 of NC_087519.1, forward strand.
ACGGTGTGCTGCCTGTCCTGTCCACCAGGCAAACTGCAACATGTCTGTCCAGGATTGGTCTAAAAAATATTTTGTCTACTCGGCAGATTCTTTGCTGAGTGCTTCAAAGCAGGCAAAGAGGGCAGTAAATGCTGTCTTTGTATGTGTGAATTTGAAAGCCTCTGTTAAACTTCATCATCTATGTTTAAAGGCTTAACATTCACAGTATCCCTTTTCTTACCACAGACAATACACACCATAGCATTCATTCACAAATAGAAACCAGACTCACATAAAGTAGAAAAATAAGATGGAAGGGGGTAAAATATGCAGGAAGCTATTTTATCCCCATATGGCCTGAAATTTGCTCAGGGTATTATACATATGATTAGCAACTGTCTGTCAACTACGGGAAAAAAAACGGAAAATTTAAGGAGGATATGGCTTTTACTGAAGATGCAGTAGTCAAATGATAATTAAATATAAAAAGCAGAATTATAAATTTCTGCCTTAAAGATGAAGTCTTTGAAGACAGGGACAATAAGTGGTAAGATTCTCCTCTTTTTTGTTTGTTGGTATATTTTCTAAGACCTGCCTGGTAACGGGTTACCATTTCAAATGTGGAGCCAAATCTATCAATTGTATTGTTCTGGTCCAATTGTCAGGACCAAAATTAGACCCATTTATCTTTAAAATATCTTTAAAAGTACTAAACATATGTGTATATAAAAGTAGAGAAGAGTTTGATGAGGCAATATTATTGATTATGAATGGACATGGGCTAATACACATAAAGATTGGTGTGTAATACATACGTGCAGTGGGAAGAGTTAAGCTCTGCCACATCCATTCTTTCTGCAGTCCTACAGCTGACGTTTCACAATGTAACTGCAATCTTCACATTCACTTTTAAAATAGGACTCATTATGGAATATACAATAGTGGATATAAATAAATACATATTCATACACACACACAAAAATATATATACATACATACAAGACTTGACTCAAAATACTTTAGAATTGGTGAGCCTGCTTCAGTGGGGTCACAGCAAATAAATGTGATGCTTTTAATAGAATTTTACAACTTTAAATTTTGATGCATTTTAAAACCTACTAAATATTTTCATTTAGCATCTCTAATAGGAGATATTTTACATACTAACATATATATTTCAGAGACCAAGCATTCATCATAAGCATATATAATTTTGTTTCTCTGGCTATAGAATTTTTTTGATTTATGCGCAAGATAAATGCCAATAGCATATTCACATGGTGCTTTCTGAAGACGCCACTCAGATATCTAATAGTGGATTCAGAGTTATTGCTGTCACTTTAGAATTCACTCTACAGTTTGTCTCTATTTTAAAAGTATGATGAAGCTTCCTGAGAGAAGAAAAATTACACTTAAGCACTTAATATAATGTTTCTCTTACTTTTACAGTAGTAAGTGGTTGACAGCATCTAACTCTGACATTTTATTTATCTACATAGTTACCTAGCTCCCCACACTATAGTATCTAGCTGATTCACAAGCCTTAATGAACTTACACTCACAAAACTCCCATGAAGCTGGAAATTATTCCTGAGTTTACGTGGGAACAGAGACTTAAAGAGATTCACATGGCTTGCCCACAAGCAGATGAGAAGTTTGACCTTGAATCAAACTCAAGTCTTCTAAATTTTGGTTCAGAAGAACAGCATGTCTTTATAAATGGCTCTTATACTCAGGTTACATATAAAGTGACTTGTTACTGCATATTTCATTCACTTCAGTTTGTCTCTTTTATTGCTATATAGCTACCAAGTAAAAGCTGTAACAAACACGCATAACTTCCTCATCTGTTATTTACATAACCATATCAAGAATAAAAGCTACCTTTATCGTTATGCATCATGTCCTATCAAATACAGTACTTATATTTTGTCTACATTTATGTACAGAATGAGAACTTATCTGAATCAGTTTACCTGCATTTGTCCTATTAAAGAAATATCACAGCTTGATTTAGAAAGGTCAGTAACTTCTTCTGAAACAACACTTTTGATTCTCTTTCTTGTCTGTAGCTGTGGAAGAGCAGAGATCACCATATTCTCAGTGGTAAAATGGTTCTGTCTGCTTGGCCAGCTTCACCAACACACTCTGTAGGCTCAGTGGTGACATGTCCAATGTTTCCCCGGGCCTGAAAGGAACTTTCGTTCTGCCAAAGAACAGCCAAGACCAGAGAGGAGATTAAATATAAGATAAAGTAGTAACACTGCAGTGGAATGAGCCCATATGGGACCTTGATTTTTTAAAGTGACATATTACAGATATAAACCTGAGTTGGAGGGATCAAATCTGTATCAGTAGCAAGAGCTAAGCTTTCCAAAATTCAGCATGGTTCAGATCTCCTGCCTGGGCTTGCTCCCATCCTTCTGTGAGATGAAAATGTAGTAGGACATTCTAGCAAGAACCTGTATTTTCAGCTCCATGATTTGATTAATATTGGTGGAGCACTTTCAAGATGACTCATACTGCATACCATGTGCTTCTCTTGAAGATGATTCAATCCACTTTTATACTAACTTTTATCACATCCAGGAATACACAAATACTACACTTAACATACACCCTATTATTCTGTACATACCCTTTGTGTATGTATCTGTATTAGCAAGTTAAATGTGCCTAGGAGTGTTTTCTGACAATGAAGCCAACTGGTAGAAGAGCTGAAAGAAACACTGAGTGAAAAACTCTTTTACCCTCCAGAAGAGTATGGACATGTTCAAACATTTCCTAGCAGGTATGGTCATCAGGAGTGTATCAGTTGCTGTAGATCAAGAACATGGCAATTGTCCCATCATTTTATCAATATACATGAGTTCTCATACCTGAGAATGTTCCCTTACTCTAATTTACCAGTACAGATACAGCATCTGTTTCTACAGTCACCTTACTGTGAGGGTTCAGGCATACCTGCTCATATAAATACATAGATATAGTACTAAGACTGTGAAAAAGAATATAAATACCTCATAAGGAAAAACATATTAGTACTTAATTTTACAGAGTTGGGCTCAGACCAAAGTTGTCAGAGAAGAACAGTCTTTATTAGTTATGCCCATTTTTTCCTATGAAATTTTAAGCATTCTGTTTTCATTATTACATACTTTCTAAGGATAACTCTAGGCACCCTGGCTTACCAGTGTGATTTCATTAGTAGAACTTCATTCATTAGTAGAATTTCAACTGATAGTCATTGCTGGTAAAAGGTAAGAGAAGCAAAGTCAGACTTGGGCACTGTCAGTATATTTGCAGCTGCTCTTCTCATCACGGGCACAATGTTCTGAGAAGAGCAGAAACAGAACAGGAGTGTGTTGGTTGGGAAGGTAGCATGTGAGGGCAGAGGAGGATAAAGTATCTGCTGGTTTTGGGTCTAGATGCCAAACCAAATCTTTAACTGCTGGCTGTCACTGAGGAACCTATGATAGCTTTCACAAGAACAGTTCAATGCATTTCATTTAGTTGTCACTTTTTTTCAAAAACACTGTTGCACAATGGCAATGCTGTGGAATAAAAGTTGAATTTCATCATGGAGATAGCTACATTTCAGTGGTGGGTGAAGTGATCCCAGCAGACTTTGTGAAGCACTTTGGGATTCTTACAGATGAAAGGTGTCAGGTATTGTTCTACACCACTTAGGAGAAATGTTTCCTTTTAGTCCTCTGTATTTACTGTTGAACATTCAGAGGTAATCATCATTGCTGATAATAACAGTAAGAATAGCATCTTGAACACTGCAGACTGAATAGATCATTCTGTATTCTGCTTGTCTGTAACAGGACATCGCATACTGATAAGTAGGAGGAATTTTTTGACAATGGAATTATGGAGAACTAGCTGTTTTTCATATTATATGGTCAAAGTGCAACTGTGCAGTTATTTACATGGCTGCATCATTTACAGCCCAGGATTATCGAAGAGATTCAGCAAAAACATAAGCTGCTTTCATGAGATATAGAAAACAGCATAGTACAACATCTTCCTGTGGTAGGGCCACTTCTTTATTACTTCTCTATATTTGTCTAATTTCTACTTGTTCATTTTATTAATAGGTTTCATTGAAATGCATGACAGATATTTCTAACAATGCTTACCCAAGCACTAGTTAGAATTTGTTAGAGACTGTTTATACTAACATGAGTGCCTCTGGATTTTGGTGTTTTGTTTGGGGTTCGGGGTTCGGGAGCACGTTTCTTTTAGCATAACAGAGCTCCGAACGTAGTCTAAAATGATTTTTATAGGAGTGTAAAGGCAGACTATTTTTGCCAGGTAGATAAGTAATTTCAGCTATGCTCTAACAAATCAAATAGTCTTTATAATACTGGAAAACAATTCTGCCCCAGCAATTCTCCCAACTGAGTAACACCTGAATATAAAGACCCTCACATTCCCCCTTCCTCTCCTGCTTCTCCTCTCAGATTTCTGCCTTCCAGTGGGGGTGTTTCATTAACCTGCAGCCTCTACCCCTGACTCTTTATCTTCTCCTGAACATCTGAGAGAGGCAGAAGCCAGGCTGATTTAACCCAGTGATTACTGCTGACCAAGTGAAGCCCCTGAGCTCTCTTGGAAGCAGCTTTGGCTGAATGAAAGCTGCTAGAGGATGTAGCCTGGGACTGAATATTGGATAAGAAAATAGGAGCAACCTACTGTGGGGATTCATTCTGTCAAAACCTTTGTGTGCAAGGGAGCTGAATCTACCGCTAAGGAAGCCATGCAAGCTTCCCTCTTATACCCAGCATCTTTTAGTACAGAAGCTGTAAAAGTATTAAAATGTACAGAACCACCTCCTCTGCTCCCTGCTAGCCAGCAAGGGCACTTTCCTGGCTAATCCAGAAAGATTACTCCCAGGAAAAAGGACTACATGCTTAAGAAAATTTAATGTTACTGAGATTAATTTCCTAGTCCCATCCCTCTTTCACGAAAGCCACATGTGAGCTCAGTACAGTGGGTACTGTACCCAACACCTGCAGGATTGTGGTTACGACTGTACATACCCTATGCAAATTGCCAGAAATTCCCAGTCTTCCTAGAGTATTGACATTTATATCTACCTTCAGCAGCTCTGTTCAGAATTACCATAAAAGATCAGAGTGCAGCTTAGAGGTCAGCATGGTCATAATTTGGCCATGCTAGTATATTTACTCTTGCTAATAGAGTTTACTTCTCTTTATTTTTCGTTATTGCTGCTTTTACCTTGTTCTCTCTGTGGAAGTTTAACCACTGCCTATCATGGGAGGAAGAAAAAACTCAAAATTCTGGAAAGAGTGTGATAGAGTTATCCCACACACGTGGAAGAAAAGAAACGGACAAATAGCAGAAACACAGTTGAGCCTCTACAGATTTAGGCATTGTAAAAAGTGGAGGCACACAGGGTGCTACGTGTTTTGTGGGTTAAGCAAAAAGACAATACCAATAATATCTGCTTAAAGGGCTTAAATATCAGAGAAGGCAATTTTTAATAAAAAAAATCTAGAATGAAACCAATGACGTACTCATGCAGTTAGTCAGATATGTGACTTAGGACATGATGAAAGACATTTCTGAAATCTCTAAAAAAAAAAAAAGCTAAAAGTTTACCACAACAGTATCATAAATTCTCCTCATGTACAGGGTTAGTACAGAAGAAACCAAAAGCATGAAATGTCTTTCAAATATCAACTTTTCTCAAGCGCCATAATATTCTTAAGTATTTACTTGAATAAACATGTAAATATAACAAGACACATCATATGATAGATGGTGGATCCACCTAACCCTTCCCAGAGATTTCTTTATGGAAACCACCAAAGAACCTCTGTAATTTAATCACTAGCCACTGCCTGACTGCCTGTTAATTGCTTGGACAATACCCAAACTGTCAGACCAAAAGACCACCCAGTGATTCATTGGACTGTCACTCCATATAATGAAAGCAACAAATATTAGAAACAGTGCCTGGAACAAGTCTTCGCTTGTGATGTCTTCTCTGATGTTTTTCTCAGTATCCAATCCATTAAAATTGTTCATCACCTTCTTTAAAAGCTTGAGATCTTATTGCCGCAAATCTCAAGTTCCTAAGGAGCAGTTACACTCCAAGGTGAGTCTGCAAAAATATCTCTAAGGAAAGCCATGTTTGGTAGTTCTCAGAGTTTCTATATCATATTGCTCAGGTAGTTTTGTTGATTCAGCCTACCAAGTTTGGGCAGGGATAACATTAATCTATCAAGCTTTTTATTATATATTTTTTGTTGTGTATTTTATTTACAAAATGCCATGACCACCCACATAGCCCTTACTGTATCATTACTAAACTTGGAGATAGGGTCTTGCAAGTATTTCCATTCCACAGACAAAATCCTAACACATAGAAAGTTAGTTAAAGTTTCCAAGAGCTTTTAAAATATGTATTCCTTACAGGTCATGAACAATCAGCATTAATATGAACTTTGTTTCAATTTAAATGCATTTTGGTTGCAAGGCACAGAAGTCCCCAATAACTACTTTGAGTGTACTACCAGCATGACAGAGAAAAAATGAAACAATATTTTTATTTCTTAAGTAATGGCATAATTTTGAAAATACAAAAAGAAAAAAACACCAAACCGTGTGGATTTGGGAGACAGAGGAAGCTGCTTTCTGACAAATATCTGCTCACTGGAATGGAATCTAAGATTGATTTAATTGATGCAATGAAGTGGAGAGTACAAACCCCCAAATCTCCAAAACATGCCCTATAAGCAGTTAAACTATATTTGCTCTAGACATGTATTTATGTGGAAGAGATTTAAGAAGGGAAGTGTGTTTCCTGTTAGCACTGTCCAATGTAGCAGCTGTAGCATTGTACTCAACAGCATGCAGGACAGACTAAAGCTGGCTATCCCACTGTGTTGATTTGACAGGTAACCTGTTGCTGCTCTTTATGATACTTACCATCATTAATTCTACTTTTACTGTTGTCACAAATTTTATCAGCCACGAATTCATACTTTCCCTTTGTTAGTCCTTTACCTGAACCACTCGTTAAGCAGGAGGAATGCTATCGCTGCAGGACATGTATCACGACACCTGTAACGGCATTTTGGTCATAGCCCCTTTAGGCATTAGGAGCCTGTTTGGTCGCAGATCATCCGCTGACTGCAGCTTGAAGCTGTAGTGGACCCTCCAGTGTGGAATTCTGTCCTCTGAAGACCATCTGCCTGACTACAAATGGCTAGATGATACACTGGGCCGAGGGTTTCTACTTCATACCACATAACAAAGGTATCAGAGGAATACTGGTTCCTGTTTATCTCCCAGCATCTGCATAAGGCTAGAACAGACCTGTCCAAATCTGCAGCTGTGGCAGTTGGATGAGGATGGTTAAGTGCCACAGTCTGCCCACTTTCCCAGTTACCTTAGCTGATTCCATGCTCAGCATGGATTAAACCTCCACCAAATACATCTCCAGACAGGATCCTATGGAATGAGAAACACTGTTCACTAGGTATTTAATCTCCCTGTTACTTCAGCTGCTACTGGTAAAAAAGCATTGAGGGAATTACTGCTGATCTACTTCATATCACAGGTTACTAAAGCACTACCATTTGCCTCCAGCATTTAAACTGTATTTCTTAGTTCAAGGACTACCATCATTATGCTTTTTTTTGTGCTAGTGTTTTTCCTTGGTGCACAGCCACGTGTGAAACACCTGCTTTTATCTCCCAGGGCCTGGAGATGATCCCACAAAGCCTCCCTGAAGTTTCAGCTAATTCTGCAGAGACTGAGGCTGCCAGACAGCTTTGATTCTGGTTCTTCGGTTTGTTGCTTCTCTTTCAAAACCTCTCTCTATTTCTTAGCCAAAGTAAATGTCAGAGTGCAGACAATCCCACTCTAGGCCAAGCTAAAGATATTTGGACCTTAAAAATGTTTTTTTCCAGGATAATGAATGATATTTTTTATAAAGCACTATGAATAGTACAGCCCATAGCACAGAATCCTACACTCTGTATACCACTACCTTTCTCTGTCCTTCCTTTTTGTATCATCAAGGATGCCCACAGACAACAGCTTTCCTGCCCAAGCACCTGCTAGCTGCTTCTCATTCTGCAAGGAAACAAATGTGGGGACTATACTAGTAAATGTTAACATTTTTGAACTTTCAGAAACACCCTGTGTGTCCTGAAACCTACTGAAACAGTAGAAAAAATACTAGCAATTTAATTTACAGAAAGAAAATACATCATAATGCACAAGAAATAGTAGCATCTATATTCGTACAGACAGATATGACACATTGCCTTTTAAACATGGATATTACAAAGTTACAGGCTTCTTTAAAGGTACATATAGCTAAACTGATATCCAGCTTTAAAGTAATCATACTTTCAGTTCATTCTCAACAATAATATTCTTAAAACATGGTGTTTCATAATAAACTCAAGAAAAAGCTGGAATTAATTTCAAGGCTTGAGTGCTGCTGCCACCTACATGGCAGGAAGACTATAAACCAAAACAAACAACAAAAATATATATGTTGCATTTACTGGCCAGAGCTGGAAGTCTGTTTGCCAGTGTGATTATAGAAAATCAAGTTCTGAAACTGAACAGAATCTTTTATTATCCCGAGTTTCTGTGTGGAAACTCATAATGATTTAGAGTACAACCTCCCTAGGTTCTTAATGCCAAGAAGTTTACACATTATTTAGCTCAAATTTAAGAAGAAATAAGGAAAATATTATCTCCCTAGCATTGGATAGTCTTAATATTTTTCTGCTGCATATTAAGCTTTCACATGCTAAAAAAAAAGGGGGGGGGGTAATGTACTTAATGTACATATACTCCTTACTCCAGGGATGCTATTTTTCACAGATATTTTATTGAGAGTATTGCTAGAGGAAGAAAAACAGCCTTTATCCCTATGTTTGCAGGACAAAATGTAAATTCAGGCTGCAAAATTCTGTCTTCTCAATCTAAAGTTTCTATAAATAAATGACAGAAAAAGGTAAGTGCAATTAAATTGATACTGTGCAACAATTTTATCAAATGCACAGTCCACTCAAAAAATTCTGCAGGTGTTTATTACATTTCATAATGTTTAATATTGTTTAACAACTTGCACTGCTTCACCTTGACAGCTATATTTGCACTTACCCATCATCCAGCATATCCTGGACACTCAGATTCATGGGAAGATGGGGAAAGTAGTCTTTACATGATGTGTCTCTACCCTGCAGCACAGCTCTTGGACACGCTTTAGACTTCCCAGCAGGTGTCATTCAAGAAACAAACTTCCCATTGTCCCCAGTAAGACAATCCTGGGTTATTGTGTGAATTTTATGTTGAAAAAGGGGAAGACCAGCCCTTTTAAATTCCTCTGCATCCTTTTCGCATGCAAGAAGAATGGCCTGCCAAAATTCAGCAGAAATATCCATTGCAAGAAGCAGGACTTTGTCTTCACAGATCCCCCATCAGGATTGTGCATGCTTGCTAGCTATTCAGCATTGGCACACTGACTTTAGATTTGTGCTCCAGCTCACTGCCCTAGTCTGCCCTCAGAGAACATGCTCCTTCAAAAGGAGTAAAAGCCTGGAGAGAAGTGATGCTGCTTATTGCACCTGCACATTCTTTTCCAAATTTTCAACACTTCAGGTCAGTCCAACTTGCAAAATCATTTCCCTTGCTAGATTTCTAGTGCTGTCTGGAGCTTGTAGCCCTATTACATAGTGTTTTGTTAAAGTGCCTCTTTTTTTTTTTTAAAAGAAAACTGAATCATATATATATATTTCAAGTTCTATGCCAATTTGCTTTCAGAACATCTTTCACTGGATTGGGGTAGAGCATTGCTGAACAAGATACAACCCAGAAATGGAAGTAGTTTATTTCAATGATCAAATTTAAAATATCTAAATAGCAGAAGAGATTTCAAATTATAATGTTTGGATTTGGAGCCATAAATGAACAGTTCAAAGTTCAGGGATGTTTCCAGGGAGGAATCAAGGTCAGTGACCATTTAGCAAGTATGAATCATTTGGAAAACTCAAAATCCCACAAATCAAAGAGACATCAATGAGTTTTGGTTTGGTCTTATGCTAAAGGACCGGTAACTTCCCCTTTTAATTTTTTTGTAATGATATAATGAATTATACACATAATGTAAAAAATGCCTATGGGATTTGAAAGCTGCAAATCTATTTCAAAGAAAGCCCCCTGCATATAACACCCTAAAACTCCAATTTCATGCTGAGATAATGCTGAAGTATGTGTGGGTTGTCCCACACCTACATGATATCTCTTGTCTTCTTTCTACCCTGGCTTGCTTGTTCCTCCTCTGCTCTTTGCACTGAGGCCAGTGCTTGTCTTGACATGTCCTCATCATACAAGCACTAGCACAAACATAAGTGAAGAGACATAGAAGCATATGGCTGGAGTGGGGAGAAATTGCCCTGTTTAGTGGCAGGCTGTCCTAATACTGCTTAAAACTATGAAACCACAACTTGAGCCATACGGTTTATTGGACCCAGTGATTTCTGGATGGAAGTAAAAAAAATAAAAAGACCTTGCTCCTTATGCAGTTTAGGCATTCATTAATTTTCACCTCATATCTAAAAATTAGACAAATACTATTAGCATATTTTGACAGGATTCCTTCAGTGCAACACAAAAGAAAAATATATTCTTAATTACCTTGCAACTTTGTTGTCAAATCAGTCTCTATAAGCATGTGGTACATCACACTGCATTAGTACGGAAATGTTTCTTCAGTTATGGCTTACAAGAAACAATTGCAGGAGTTTAATATGTATTTTTGTGTATAGCTCTAAAATTATCACTTTGATGCAAAAAGATTGTTCTAAGCAAGAGTTCATCTTGAGCATATACTGTAAAGTTAGTTGTTTGAAAGACATCCAAAACCACATGGGAAATACATTTTCTTTACTGGGAAATAAATGTACCTAATAAAAAAAGTTCCTGTCTTACCTTACTGATATTGTAATTACAATTAGCACAAAGCACGCATAAGCATGCACCAAACACCAATCATCACTGCCCAAACCATTCTAAAGGGCTGTCTGTATTGGCAGTCTGCTAAAGTGCACTGCTTTGCAGAATTAAAGGCAAGCAATCAAATATTGTGTTGCACAAATGTAATTGCTACTACAGCAGTAGGCTGTTATGGATAATGCCAATTCCTTGAGCTATGAGACCTCTTTGAACACATTGGTTTTTAAAATACCTAGCAGAAATAGTTTTAAGGAGATTTGTTACCCTGACACTAAGAACAGAGCTGGCTCAAGTGAGCAGATGCTGATGCAAAGCAGTAATATTTGTCGTGAAGGGAAATGGACTTTTCAATGCCAATGGATGACTACTGCAGCAAACTAGAGGTGACTTTTGACAAGGATGTGTGGCAAAGGAGATAGCAAGGTCCATCCTTCATTTTCCATTTGTTTCACTGTCTGCAAGGTTACTGTGTGTTACTAGGTTCCTGTAGTTATATTTGCCATTTTATTTTTACCTTCTTGATGTTTGCAACTGATTTAACCATAGAAGAAGAGAATATATTGTAGCTGTACGCTTCTACGGGAGAACTTATCTTGGGCCGCATACCTCCGGGACACAGGGCTCTGCCCGCCCTGGGGACAGTGATGCACAGACATCAACATGATGGATACAAAATGTCCGTTTATTTGGCTGCGTCACACGCTTATATAGCTCTTGCGGTTCCTGTTCCTGCCACTCCTATGGGGAGGAGTCTATCTTTCCGTTACATCCCGTGATCTTCCGGTCGCCGATCCCTGTCTATTCCCCTACAATATATGTCATAGAAGAATAGAAGACATGTTTTGCTCTCAGTTGTGCTGTACAAGTATAAATAAGTCAATGAAAATATTCCAGACATCCAACACAATAAGTGAAAGAATGAAGCTATAACACTCAACATCCACACTGTTCAGTCACTGCATTTCAAATACAAGCTTATATAGAGAAAAGATAAGTTTTAGATAGGAAATTGTCTTCTAAGAATAAGGAAAGTTCTGAAAAATACCAAATGTGTAAAAACCAGTGACTTTGCTGTTAAAAGATGTCATTTTCTTCTGCATGGTATTTACAATTACAGAAGAATAATATTGAACACCTTTATCTTCTCTAGATTGCAGCCTATTTTCATGAGACATTCTTTAGTTGAACAAAAACTGAAATAATACTCTGAAGCTTGGCTGCCATTCACTGCACTTAGATATGGACTATTAAAAAAGCAGAAGAAAGGTTTCACGCCTAATCAAATTCAAGCCATAGTATGGGAACAGAAACCTGTTTTGTCACTCCTGCAGCCATGACATTTCTCCACAAGTAAGACAGACATTCATTGCCAGAGACTCTTTCTCCACACTGAAGAAGTCTTTAGTCTCCTAATAAAGGCAGCTTATGGCAAATTGACAATCAGGAAGGATAACATCAGATCATGATTTCCAGATACAGATCCAGAAAAGCACATCCTCAAGTCCCTTTGCCATAGCACTCCAACTATTGGTAATATAGAAAGTGAGCTTACTGCTCTGAGTGGCCATTCTTTGTCAAACCAGAACAAATCCCCCAGAATGTTAGGCAACAAATGAGCCTAATAAGCTGCAAATATTCTCCAAACATAATGACATATTTTTTAAAACACAAAAACGTATAGCTGTTTTTCCCAATGAGCACAAATCCAATGAAGTATGTGATTTCAGAAGAGGACTCCACTGGGCTTCTCCAACTACATATTGGTACCTCATTTCTACAGATGACAGTATTTGCAGTTTTTATAGAAAATGAACATTTACATCCTAGACATGACCAGTTTTATAATCAATTTTCCATGCTGCCCTGTGCACACAGCATTCTTTATATTTTAGTAGTTTCTAAATATTCCATGTTTAATACAAAATGTGCATTTTCCTTTAAACGCAAATTTTCTAATTATTTCAAATGCACTTAGTTTTGCTCAGTCTTAAAATGTTATTTCTAATAAAAGTCAGAAACAAAGAGAAAGAAAAAATTAAATTTGATATATGTAAAAGAATATTAAAATTGACAAAAATGTTTTATGGTCAAAGATGTAAGATTAGGGATCGCTGCCTAAACTAGTGAAAAACATCTAAAAGTTTATATTTTCTATATTAGAACTATCTAAATTTAATTGATAAAATGTAAATCCATTTGTGATAGAAGTGTGAATTGAAGTCAATAAATCAGCAAAAAGAAGCTGATCTCACGGTAGGTAGCTTCTGCAAATGAATTGTTAAAGGTATACAATAATAAATACAACAAGCCATTTCATGTCCATGCCACACATGTCCTATTTCTTGGCTGTTCTTGTGCATCTTCTAATTCTTCCGGCTAGCAGGGTTTTTTAACACACCTTACAGGAGCACACCTTAGATATCCAGGGATGTGGCTTCATGTCATCTGGAAAAGAAATGGGAAAAGAATCTGGCTTAGTGATTTTACAGTTTGAGGTAATAGGCAAGATTTTGTTTTTAAAAAATAAGTTATTTTACTATCTTTTTATAGAATAATAAACTCTATTATTTTTGTAATGGAATGAAAACTTTTAGCACCAACATGCTAGTGTTAAAAAATATCACAAATCTACCTCCAGAAGTCTGTTTACGTTATCATTGCTATACTACAAGAAACAACATGGAACCCAAAACAGCTCAAGAGAATGACGGCATTCCTCAAAACTTTTCTCCTGAACAGCCTTGTCTTTCTTCTTCCTTTTTTGTTTTAAAGGAAAACATTCCGGTGGATCAGCAGAAAGATAATGTCTGATTTAAATTAACAGGTTGTTTATGTTTCCTCTACAAATATTATTTTCAAATTATATATATTTCCTTTTAGCGGAACTAATCCTACAATAGCTATAAACAGAAGCAATAGGAAGTTATGCTAATAAGGTGTTATATTTTAATTCTGTCATGGCTTATTAGAATTCCACAGAAAAGCTCTCTCAATCATCAGTTTTTACATTCATGATTTCTTCTTATTTGATGTATGGTAATAGTTACAACCTGAATTTTAAATATGACTTTTATTAGAAACACTGCTTAAACAGATACAACACCTTTCATGAGTACAGAACATCGAGAAAGAAGCACACACTATTCTTTCCCAGTCTAATGGATATCTTGCATATTTATCATACCTATCATCTTCCTATCTGTGTCATAGACACCAAGAGATACACACTTTCTTGATGTCCACTATGTAGTCTTCTGGTTTTAGAGTTTGATTTACTATTTAAAAAAAAAAACCAAAACAAAAACTACAGGTCATGATAATAGTAACCCAGAATGCTGACAGGATGCAAGACTACATCTACTGCAGTGAAATTCTTACAGATTCATGTGTGCCTACATTAGAAATTCCAGAAAATCTTCCTGGAATAATTCCTTGGCACTAACATTTTATACACAGTTGCTGAGCAGTATGGGCTATCAGTGCCTGTGATGACTGGCTGTGCCTACATTGCATCCTCTTCCTGCCTCATGCATCATCATCATAAACAATCTCCAGCACTCCATTCCTGAATCAGTCCTCATTTACTGCTACCTACTTTTCATGATGATGCAAATACAGAAAATCATGCTTTTCTAGGGTGCCTCATAATTGGAAATTTACTGAATATTTACAATTACATTCTGTCTGTTTACTGATCAACAGCCACATAGGTGACACAGTGCTGATATTTAAATAACACACTCTCCAGTGGATGGAACTCAGAGCTGATAAGTGAATATTCGATAGAATAATTAGAACTTGCCTGATAATAAGATAGTCACAATTTTAGTGCTGTATTTTTAACCACATTGTGGATAATAAGAATCTGTTGTTCTTGATACATGTGCTTATTCTCATTTCTATTTGCTGCAGCTCTGTCTCTCACAGACTGTGTTTCAGGGACAGTCAGAGGTCTTTCCTATCTCTGTGCCAAAGTCTATCCAGGACAAGCAACTAAGCAAGACTGTGAAAACTGCTCAGATTTTCACTATTATCTGTTATACACCCAGAATACACATCCTGTCCTGAAAAATCAAAAAATGAAGTGGGAGGAATTTAATATGGATAATGTCTTTGGGAGAGAGATCATGAGCTGCAGAAGGAACCAATTGACTCAGGCAGAGACTGTCTGGCTACTGAAGACCATGTAGGGTTCTTACCATTTACACAGTTCTCATTCAAAAGATAAAAACCACCCTGTAGTTTCCATCTACAGCTTCCAACTTAAGCTTCCATTAGTGAGGCTCAATTTTCCTCTATTAACAAGTAAAGGAATAGACTATTGACGAAGCTACTGCCATATCTCTGTTGGGGGAAATAAGAGGCAAGGGGCATCTATGCCTACACAACTTCTTGTGACTTCAGCCCAAATCTACTCCTTTTTCTCATAAGAGCTATACTGCAGAGCCCTCCTTAGTGGGACTGCACCACATATGAAAGCTAAGACACCTCAAATTGTGTCAAGTCCTGCTACATTCCTCTTAGATTTTGACTGACAAAATTCAGAGCATTTTCAATCCCCTTAAAACTCATGTCAAGCAACTCCATTTGGACAAGATGATATGCCCTCTGGAGGTGTGAATTTTCCACTACTGTTTGTACAAGAGAACTTGTGTGAATAGCTCAGACCTAGAAGTCTAACTTACACATCCATTTTTCACTCAGCTTCAGCCTTTTTCTCAGTTTCTCTAAATGTGGGAAATTTGTCTGATAAAATGGAAAACAGTGCTGGGAATATTTATTTATATTAAAGAAGCACTCTAAGGGATAGTGAATTCTTTACGGGGGGTTGATATGATTAAAAGTCAAGTTCTACAAAAAGCTGTTGTAACTCTCATCTGATTATGATGTTCAAGGCTAGAGCAGAGGCAAGTTTGAAAAGCCAAGGCTTTGCATGTCAAAAAGAAGTAGTCCTCAGCACGTGGGGAAAATGGCAGTGATAAACCTACTATTAGGCATCTGGGAGAGAAGACAGCATATCCCCTGTGTGTGGGCTAAAATAGACACAAGCCACTATCACAGATAATGGCAGCTTGTAGGCACATGAAGGGAGCAACTAAAATCCATTTCACTTAGACAAGAGACTGCAGTCTGATATTTACCTGTGTCCATCACATGTGAAAAGCATTTGCTGTGAATTATCCAAGAGAAAAGTGCAGGTTGTGGGGTTTCATTACCTATCTGAAAGTAGTTCAGACCACACATTGAACACAAGGAATCACAGGTAAATCTCAGATTGGTGTCTTGGGTAGTCAAATGGATTCCTGCTATTCATCTGAGTATATGCCTTTTTCTACAGTTGCTGGAGGCCCACATCCAGAGCAGTGAGAACATGTACAAACACACAGAAAATGCGAAAGCAAAATAAGCAGAGTAAGCTTTACATGATTTTGGAAAATTAAGATCACTTTGAAAATAAGTCTCAGTCTAAAGTCAAGGTTAGAGGCAGCATCTTTTACCATTAGAAAATGCAATGCACAGATATGCCTGTTAACTGTTATAGCCTTCTGATTCTGGTAGAAGTTGTAATAAAGAACCCTTTCTGGGAAAGCAGGAATTCCTTGCAGGTGTATTGTCATATTTTCACCTTTTCCTCATCAGAAGAGACAATAAAATCAATATATTTCTTAACATCACTTTTGCACAGATGACAACATGTTGTAAGTGAAGTGCAAGATGCTGTGCAAAACACATATACAGACTTTTTAATAAAAACTTATAAATGAAGTTTGTAAGTTTGCCCAGACTTTGAATACATGTGAGAGACTCTAAAGTCATGGGTCTCACCAAACCAAATGTTGACCTCCCAGGCACTCTCAGATCCAAAATACAATTCAGAGTTAAAGCACCTGAGAAATACTAGAGAAAATCATAGCCAACTGAATGTCATATTATCGTTTCAATGTTTGCTACTAAAAAGAAGTTTTAAGTAAACGTATTGTGTTACCAAATCTTTCCTTTCAAACAAGCACTTCTGTCAGAAGTGTCTTAATTTCTTATCACAGAATTTCATCCACACAAGGAGCAATAAATAATTCATGTTCCTAGCTCTTTGTTGTGTGTCCCTGAACTGCACAGAGCTGGAAGGCTGACAGCTGTGTCAGGACAAGCACCAAAGATCTGACATGACAAGTGACTAACAAGTTTCTTTCAGTCTATAGTGAAAGAAGACAATGGCATAAAGTGCAAAACCGAAATCCTGAAACAAAATAAAACTGTTTCTTTCTCTTTACCTAAGTGTCTGCTATGAGCTTATTTCCGACCCATAACCTCTGGTCATTTTATACTACTGCCCAACCCCCTTTACTCCTCACATTCGCCTGGCCATTTACGCCTGTCCACGGATCAATATGAGCAATTCTTGGAGAAATACGATGTCTCCATGACAACCAAGCCACAAATTCTCAGTGGAAAGCAGTGAGACCAGTAGTGAAATCTCCTGAGGTTTTCAGACCTATAAGACAAGATGTCTTAAAATGCAGGAATGGCGAGAAACAAAAGCCAGAGTAATTCATTGTTTATTACTAGTTTAATGATGTCAGATGGACCAAATGGAACTCAGTTTTTAAGTTTAGATGCTTTATCAACATGTACTTTTGCCAGTCAATATTCACCTCCTGACAGGCATTTTTCTTTCCAGTACTTCATATAGATACGCAGAGGGCAAAATTGGATATTCAAGTTCCTGTCCGAACACGTACACTTTGCCACACAGAATTAATATAAGATGAAAATTAATGTTATTTTTAAGGTACATTAATTCTCACCTGAACACTTTAGTGCCACCTTTTTCTTTTCTCACTTCAGAACAGATCAGAACTTGGACAATCCACATTTTTGCCCATAATCATTGTTGAAGGGACTATAGCCAGTTTCTGAAGGAGGTGCCATGAACCACAAATTGCAGGTGCCATAAGGAATTAAACTTGGCTCCTTCTCAAGTAGATTATCTATTTCTTTTTAAATCTCATGCTGGTTTCTGCCATAGAGCATTGAGTCCAAGACTTCGTGGCTTTAAAATTAATATGGATTACAATTCATTGGTTTCAATTATTCTAACATATACTGGTGTTCATTTCTGTGGAAAAGATGAAAAGAGAATGTAGTTCAAATGGGGTATATGACAGCAGTTGTACTCCCAAGGAATCTTGGAGGAGTGAAGTGTGCTGAAATATAATCCTCCAGACATGGGTCCTATCTGGGTTCTGAGATGACTTAGGGGACCTGACATGGATTTCATACTGCACCCTTTGACTGAAAATTAAATCTCAGCAGTGTTCCTTGGGGAAAGATCAGGGGACTGTTGGCAGCTGACCCTGTCAGCACAGGCTGCAAGATTTGGAAATCTCTTAACTAAGCTGACAGGCCACAGAGACGATGAATCAAAAATATGATACACGGATGAGCACACAAAGATGCAAGAGGGTACGTAGAAACCAGATAAAGCAGGGAAGGAAAATACCAAGTGAAGAAAGATGTTTAACTCTTTCACTAATGAGGACTATGCGCAGGTTACGTATATGGTGTACATGGGTCAAGCTCACAGTTTGCTTAAAAGATCTTAGTACTTAGTCGCACAGAAAGTTTTTAATTAGCTGTGACTTGATACACTTTATATTTGTTTCCCTTTGGGATTAATTTAATAAATTTTGTAGATGTTCCATAACGAGAAAGATAATGAAACTACATGAAGATAAATATTTTAGTCACCAAAAAGAATACACTTTATGGATGTTCCTGTATTTAGCTGAATCAATGTTAAGAGCCATTAAAATGAAATGATTGTGAGCTGATTTAAAGAAAAGAATCAAGCTATTTAATGCTACCAATTTGCTTTCCTCCAGAGATACAGTGTTTGAATGTCCACTGCTACATTCGACTGCAGTATATACAGTCCTTCTAATTTTTCATAATATTATGCTACCTTCAAAGGGTCAGACACTGTACATATATTAAGTAAGCCGCATAGTCCAAAACTAATTATAATGAACCAGTAGTGTCAGCTTTCTTTTTGGTCATAAAGCCTTTATCCTTTCTAAGACCTGAATTCTTGATGAAAGGGGAAAGGATAACAGCTCCACACTGTGACCCCTGGAGGTGACCATTAATTTGACATTGCAGCTGCTAAAAAGAAAACAGCATTACAATGTGCTTTCTTTACAGACCCAAAAGCTGTGTCAGATTTATCACTTGATACTTGGTGACTGTCTTTAAATGCCTCTCACCTGGACTCTCAGACTCTTCCAAGACACATCTGTCAGGCGTATCCTCCACATCTTGGAAGTTTGCCGAGTTTGAGCTCTTGTCATGCTTCAGCGCACTGACTGGAGCAATAAAGAATAAAGACAGGGGGAGGGAGAAATGTAATGTATTCAGAAACAAACACTTCCTGATTTCTCTGCAGAGCTTTCAATGTGGAAGACATAATTTGTAAACACAAATAATAGATTGAAATAAAAGAGAAACTCAAAGTACTTATATGCAACCATAGCATAGTTGAAAAATCTATAGATAAGAATTCATTCAGGGAGAAGTTTGAGGTATTGGCTTACATGTGATTCCTCTGAAGCAAAAAAATAGTTTTTTCTTCTAGAATCCTAAAATACTAAAATAATTTAGAAGCCATAAAACACACTTGTCTGTTTCACCAAAGAAGCCAGTAAACAATATAAAAGATCAATTAGGTGGTTTTGTAATTACTAGAGTCATTCACCATGGAGAGAAATAGTTTTTGTTTTAAGATGAAAATATGTTGTATATAACAAGCTGTAATAAAATCAGCGATAATTCCAAAGTGCAGTAAAAACCAGGGTGAATTGCAGTTTAGAGATTACCAAATTTGATTTCTCCTTTTACTTAGTTGCTAAAAACACTTTCATTTCAGAGAAGGAAAATATTTTCATGGAAACAATTATTTGTCTGCATATGACTTTTGAATTCATTTGGCTTTTGAACAAATCCCACCTAAGTTTTCCTGAAAAAAAGAGAGGCATTTCCCTTGTCAATGTCCATTTCCCTCTCTTCTGCTCCATATCTCCATATGGAGCCACAAATACAGTTAGAAGATAAAGTACAATTGTTAAACTATATGTTATAGAATAGCACAGTAAACTAGATCTCAATTTTTCAGTCCCATTAAAACTCCTAGCTGATCCCATTTCTTAGGAAAATAGTGGTGACTGGAAAAGAATTTTTTCTAATATCTAGAAAACCAAGCAAGTCTCCAAACTTCTATGTGGATAGGGATACCAATGGCTATATACAATGTCAGCGTAGATTTCTCCTGCTTTCAAAACAAGAAATTTGTCCCCTTATAGCTTTTGATGTTTTTTTTTCCCCCCAAATGAGTATTTGCTGAAGGATTACCTAATTTAAACACCCATTTAAATTTTCCAAAATTATGAGTGAATCAACAAGGCCTCAGGGCATTATTCAGATGGGAATAGCTCAAAAGACACATATTCCACTTCAGTGGTCTTCTTCACTTTCTATCGGTTTGCAGCTATTGATCCCAGGTCACCAAAAGGTTCCATCATCTTGCATCTACACAGAGTCTGTTTGAAGCAATCAGGGCTTCAGTACAACTGTGGAATTAGATCCTTGAAAATGCAATATTAAAGCATAATAAATAATGAAATCTATGACAGTGACACCATGCATTTCACCTGGAAAAAAATAAAAGCCGGTAAATTTTACTTAAAAAATCTGCCTTGGATGACAACTAATCAGTATATAAAATCCTGCCCAGGCAGAGCAGGGACACTAGTTAAAATTTTTTAGCTTACAAAAAGCCAGTAGACTTGTATCAGTGGTCAATTTATCCACATGAAGAGGAGTTTTAGTTCTTGTCTCTGCCATGGAAATTTTGACATGATAATCTGCATGAGGTTAGTTGACACTGAAAAACAGCTTACAATAAACAACAAAAGTTATTGTTCACCCATGAAAATGCTATGATATGTGCAGGAAAAAATGTCTTCAGATACATTTGTGCTTTTCTCTGATTTTTACAATATTTTAATAATTTTCAGGTACATTAATTGAAGGCCAAAATTCCCACTTCAAAAAATAAAAATTGGAAAAAGAAGCGTGCATATTATATTTTCAAAACACATTGGTTTGTGCCAAATTTATTAGAACATTCTTTCTAAAACAGCTCTTCCCAACAAGCAGTCAGCTTCACTGTGCTGAGTGATAGTCATTACAGCTGCATGAATTTAAAAGTCAGAACCACTCTGAAGTAGAGCAATAGGAAAATTATGAACAGAATATACAGTGATAAAAAGGAGAAAACAAAAAGTACGGCTATGTCTCTGCAGAGAAAGAGAAAAATCACAAAAGCTGTCCTCTTTAAAAGACACAGCAGTTACCAAAAATTCATAATCAGCTTTTCAAAATGAATGGTGTATTGTCACCCAGTAAAGAACTCATAGTGAATCAAGGAGGGGAGATGCATTCACAGCACCAAGCGTCAGTCCCAGTTAGGAGATGGCAGGTACTTCCCTTGCTGGAAGTCTGTGCTGTAATTGCTCTTGAACGGGACTAAGACAAGCCTGTTCAAGTGCACTCCCTCTGTCCAGGTCATGTCAGCATAAGTCATATAATTTAAACTAACCTGCTTGATTTTACAACAAAGCAGAGCTGAGCAGTAGTTTTAGTGATGGTAGCAGAGTCAGCCGAGAACTGAATTAACTCAGAACATAATGAATAAAAGACAGCTAGAAGCAGGTCCATACACAGATGAGAGACATCAGAAGGAAGGTGTGAAGTGAACAAGAAAGAAACCGAGACAGGCTGCCAAGGTCCTTGGACAAAGCAGGAGGATGTCCAGTTGATGTGCTTGGGTAAAGCTTGCAGAGATTTGGGAGAGAATGGAGAAATTGAATGTCAAGAAAGACAAAAATGAGAAAAAGGGGATCACAGGCAGAGCTGATATGGCTGACAAATGACAAAAACCAATGAAGAAACACTTGCACTAAGAGTTGGTGGCAAGGAGTCATTGGGAACTGTTTAAAGGGAGAGGAAAGCGATGGAAAGGGTTTTCACAGGGACAGAGAAGGCAACCTCTAGACAACTTGCATAAAAAGCTGTCAGAAAATGAGGTTCAGCAGGAAAGTGTGAAGGGAGGAAAGTGCATATTTCAGAAAACCATGAGACAGGCTGGGACAGACTCGGATCGGGTCACTGGTGTGAGCGAGGGATGTGTATCAGCCTTGTCACTTTCTCAGAAGTGCACACACCTCCCTAGACAAAACTCAGGCAAATAAATTTCACAATACCCTAGTTTATGAAGTTACGTAAGAAGTGCATGCAGTGAGCAAGAAAGGGACCTGGGCAGAGACCTTTAGCTCTTTCTTTTTTAAAACATCATGTTATATGCTCAATTTGAAGAGGAAGAACAAAGGGAACTGAAAAGTTAAAAATAAGGAAAGCACAGTCTGGCCCAAATAAAGAGTGAAAGTGAAAAAATGGCATTATGTAATCACATGCACAAAAAAATTCTTAACGCTTTACTGTATTTTCCCTTAGGGGTATAGGATTTTATGTTCAAACGTCAATAGAGGAAATATTGTTCTGAATTGCTTATACCTAGGATGCTGATGGAATTTAAGTTATTTAAACATAAACAGTGTGATCTTTATTCATTCTGAGGATACTCTGTTGTACTTTGGGTTTAAATGGACCTTAAAATTACTTTTGCTTCCATTTGAAAGCTAATTTGTGTAGCCAAAGTGATGTAAATGTCTAGAGTATAATTGAGCCCCAAATCTACCAGAGAAAAAGTTAAGAAACAACAATTTCTGATATAGTAACTTCAATCATATTTTCATTCTATTCAGTGCAATGTAATTTCAATTATTACATAGGCAGTAGAAATTACATTTGTTAGCATGAAAGTAAGGTAAAAGGACAGATTTCATTGAGGCAAATGACCCTGAACTTAGCATATAAAAATGACATAAATCTTCATTGTACAGGATCCATCTTGAGAATTGTAGTAATTTTTTCTGCTACATCTTAATAAGATCTTAAAGTTGTTTACTGAAGTTGATACCCATTCTCTTACATTGTTGAAACAGAAAAAGATGTTAAAAATAGGTATGGAATTTAGAATAGCAAGAGAATGTCATACGATCATAGTATTCAATGCAACATTTATGTAAATAATTTCAAAATATTTCAAATTCTACAAAACAAAAACAAATTATTTCCAAAAGAGTTCACAGACTGATCTATGATCAGTCTATGAAAGAACAGTCTTTGTGTGAGCGAACTGTGAAATGATAGGCTGTTCTTTGTGAATATACACTAATCACTAATTACAGCAACAACTCATCACTATAATTTAATTCTACAAATTCTGTTTAAACTGTGAAAAACCTTGTTACACCCTGGAAATATCACACACTAAAGTCTGAATAACCTGCTCTGCATAGCAATTTTCAGAGGGCAGACACATTGGAGGAAGAAGCTTGCATAACCTAGGTGAATAAACCAGTTAGTGTTTTCTGATAAAATGCTTTTGTCATTGATAAAGTGGATTAGTAACTTAAAGACAGTCTGTCTGTAGAGAAAACAAGAACTTATTTGTCATTCAAAACAAGCGGATAGGGCAACAAAAATAATTTTTCAGTCAAAAATATTAGCCAAGATAGGCTATAGGTGATAAATATATTTAAGGTCCAATACAGAACACAAAGCAACCAGAATCTAAATAAAACGGCATGAAAAAACCTGTAAAGGAAAACAAAACACTGTGGGTTGTTTTTTTTTTAATTTTCGTAACTGGATAAAACAATTGTGCTCCAGTGCCACTTCTGGGGTTTATGGGATCTACAGGCACTTACTGCATTATACCTAAGACGCCTGATGGAGAGCTGGGCAATAAATATCTTGAGTACTATTTTGACAAGCACATTTCATAGTTATCATAAAAAGCATATGAACAGCTCTACTTGCTGAGACCAAATATCATCAGAGTCCAACAACCATCCAGTAATACTTCTCTAGAAGTTTCTCCTAAACTCCAATTTGAAACTCATGCAATTCCAAAAAATTTTTCTTTTTACATTTAATAACTGACAGTGGATTTCTGTTCCACAAACTTCTCCAGTTTTCCCTTAAACATGTAGAATTTTTGCATCCTTAACATCCCACACTGTAATTTGCCTTAACATGGCAAGCTCCCTTGTTTTACTGCATAGGGAGGCATCTCCTTTTGTTTGTTTGCACAAGTCCCTATCAGCTTAATATGAAACTTGTTCTTGTATGAGAAAAGGCATATGTGTGAGCCCTGCACAGTCTCTCCATGATGCTTGTGATTGAACAGTCCTTTGTTTCATCCCCTTTCAGCCATCTCTCTTCCAGATTGA
Organism: Phalacrocorax carbo; assembly: GCF_963921805.1. NCBI lineage: Eukaryota > Metazoa > Chordata > Aves > Suliformes > Phalacrocoracidae > Phalacrocorax > Phalacrocorax carbo. Next base: position 14,858,837 of record NC_087519.1, read on the forward strand.
GGATTACTATCCTACTTAGCTTTTTCCATATATTTTGATGCCAACCAAAAATGATACGATTAGATCACTAACATTATAGGAAATGCAGAAAACATTCAGAAATTGGCAAGTGAAATATTAGCAGGACTCACCACAATCATCTAGAAAGAGAAAAATCAGATAATAAAGTTACACCAACCAGTATGAAGCACGCATCATGCCACTACAGTGATAGCACTCCCCGCTTAGCTGCGTGCCAGCAGGCACGGAGTCAGGTAGGCTGGGGATGTGCCCTTGATGGCACCAGTGTTGAGTACAGCACAATGATTACTTCACAGGTTTTGCAGGTGATACTCCTATTTACAGAGCCTGGCATGGTGTTTGCCTTTGTTGCCACAGCATGAACACTGTTGACTCACGCTCAGCTTGTGATCCAGATTCTTTTCTGAGAAACTGTTACCTTGCTATTCCTTCCCCATCCTGCCTCTTTTCAGAAGATTAATCCTACCTCAGTCTAGATCCTTGCTCTTGTCCTTATTGAATTGAGCCCTATTTTTTTTCCCAGACCATTTCTCAGGCCATATAAACCACCAATTCATCTCACTGACAGAAGACATCAGTTGCTGGCCATTTCATAATTTTTAGTGTAATTTAAAAAAACCTGCACTGATGTACGTAGTTGCCATTTAATTGAGAATAGTTAGTTGTTATCTTTTGATGATTAAATATCACATTGGCCCACTTTTCATTACATTTTAATTTTAAAAAGAGATATTAAGAAATTAACCTGGAGAAGTGTATTATTATTCTAAAGTGAATGCTGCAGCATGTGGAAGTTGGAACTGCCCTTGAAATAAGCTGGTATGGAACATGTCAAACTGGAAGCTACAGTAATTTAAATCCATTACATTGAATGCAGAAGTAGGACCTAATATTACATTGCAGAGCTCAGTTTGCAGAAATACAAACCCCATGCACCTGGGGAAGCCTGAGCTTGCTCTTACCCTCTGTGAAGTCACATGGAAATGAAGCTCATTCTACTTGCTACGTGAATTGCAATTGAAGAACATTTTTCCTTCTATAAGTGTGAAATTTCTTTTAAGATTTTTACATATTTTAATTTAAAAAGCTCCTGAAACTCCATTTTCCTTCCTCCCAATACCTATGAGGACAGCATTACTCCAGACAGGAAAACTGAAAAATTCAGTTATTCTTTTCCCAATATACCTTGAAGTTTTATTCACCCAGAGGGACTTCCCTACTTCTCTGAACTAAAATATAATGGCATGTAACAAATTATGCTCTCAAAGGACATCCCATTTTTGTTTCATTAGTGCAATGAAACATTCACTCAATTTTAAAGCAGTTGTCTTGATCTTAGTTATGATTTATATCAGAATCTGTCCATGTATTCTGTGTAGTATATATAATAAAACACCTAACTAGTTAAATTTGTCTCAGTGGGTTCTGCTGCAACAAATAAAACACTTTCCCATAAAATCCCACACGATGTTTACTGCACAGCTCTGAAGCATATGCTTCTGTAAAACTTAGGAGGATTTAAAAAAGGAAAAAGTAACCCCAAACTGCCTTTAATTAATTCTTCTATCATAATACACTGTTTTTTCTTCTTGATGTCCTCTCTGGCTTGATGTTCTCTTTTTTCCAATTTCCCTAAATGTGTGGTAGTATATGTTTCAATGAAACATGGGGTAAGACTCGATAATTTGATCACATTTGATCAACATTATTTATCCCTCTCTCATTTTTTTTCAGCCAGTAACTGGGAGGCAACAGAAAAACAATTTTTACAGGAATTAGTAAAGAAGGCCAAATTTCAGTTCTGGTAGTTACTAGATAATTTGTTTCTTTTTCTAATTAAAGTATATAGAATCTCCTCACCTGTCCAATTTTCTAAAAATATTTAGCAAATTCCCCCTGGTTTCTGCACATTGGATCAACGGTGTGGGAGAGTACATATTGCAGATACAACCACATATCAGTGTGTCAGTAGCTTCTAAAAAAACAACAAAGAAAGAATGTTTTGTATTTTAAAAATTGCATTGTTGACAGTATTGACACTAATTTCTTGACAGTAGATTGATTTGGTATTTGAGTCTAAAATAATTAATCAGGGAACTTTCAGAGGATTCTGGTTCAGTCCATTTCTACAGAGGAATTCTAGCTGTAGATTGCCTCAATTTGCTTTTAAAACCAAAATGAAACAAAAGTGTGCAGCACAGTTATGACACTGACATATCCCTTTGCCTAACGTGAATGTTACAGCTTGCCTACTCTTCCCTTCTCTCGATCAAAGCTGTCCAAATAGCTTAATCCATGGGAAAAAAATATACACAGAGCCTATTTATTAACCTCTTCTGGCTAGATTATTGTTATTATTTGCATTATTGCCTTGAAGGTGTATTACTGATAAGGAGGTAAAGCCAACTGCAGCACAGCATGACTCTGCTGAATGGCCGCTGTACCAAAGTGGAAGTACTTATTTCCAAGACATTTCTGTGATGCTCCCTACTGTTAAAATGTTATCTGACTTTAAAAGATTTTCAGTTCAATTGTAAGCAATAAGTAAACCCAGGAAGTACAGTACTATATACTGAAGAGTTTCACTAGCTGGTCAAACAGGCATTCTTCCAAGAAACTAATGTTGAATAGGACTGCTTCCTGGTGTCTGAGACCTCTGATCGGCAAAAAGACAGTGGACTTTTCAGTCAGCAAGCTAGTTACCCGTGGATGTGGCTCAAGGCTGACACACAGATTGACTGGTTCACACTAATTTACTTCACACAGATTCCATTTATCTCCTAGAAGATCCCCTGGCAGCAGCTTATAATGGCATATCCTAGGATGCCTGCCTGCATGAGTTTTTAAAGCAGCAGAGCTTGATGAATCTAACTCCAGAAAACAGTTCACAGATTGAGGACTAGGTGCAATCAAAAAACATCAAGTAGCACAGCTGGGACGTGCTAGCTTGCTTGACTGGTTTGAGCAGCTGAGCATTAACTATGCTTGCTTTCCTGCTGGCAGCCCTGTGTCACTAGGACAAATCGGAGTACTACCCGACAAAGGAAGGGAAAAGGAGAGAAGAGGGGAGAAAAAAAGAAAAAAATAAAAGAAGGGAAAAGGAGGGGAGGGGTGAGAGAAAAAGAAAACAATAAAAGACGGGAAAAGGAGGGGAGAGGGGAGAGGGACTGAGGAGAAGAGTTATTGCATTGCATGGATACTGTTAACAGATGCAGGAAAAACTCATTAGAACATTTAATCTATATGCAACTCCAGGATTATCAAACTAAATAATGCTCTGGTTAGCAAGTTTTGAGGCTAGGAATCTGGAAAACTTCTTTTGGTGAAAAAGACTTGAATAAATCTAAAGCTGTTGCCATTTCTTTCCTATTGAAAATAAAACTATATTCAATCTAGTAATACATGTACAATAAAAAATAGTTACCGACACACTGGGTTTTATGTTACAACAAGGTGAGGTACAGGTCAATGCAATTCCTCACCTCCATAGAGAATAACAGACTTCAATAGGTGCAAGCTTATAAATTGTATTTTTAAAAGAACTCAAAATACAGGCTTACACTATAGCTCTCCAAATTCAGATAGACAGAGACTATTCTTTAAAGTCCTTCTCAGAAAGGAAGCAAAAATTAATATTATTAGACAATATTTGACAGCAAATGTATTGTGAGAGATCCAAAGCACATTTAGTACTTAGGAGGTTAAAGACTGAGCTGTAGTTGATGAAAAAGTAGGATTAAGGCTTTAGTGTGAGTCTTGACATGATCATGTTGTCTGCCTGCTGTCTTAAGCTTTGAAAAACAGCTGGGATCATCTTCTTATAAGCTCCAACTCAAAGATGTTTAAGCAGTTCCCAATCCAATTAAACAGAGGCAAATATAAGGAAAGGCCCTACTGAGCCCAATCATCTTATTTTTTTAACGAAAAACAGCATAATTGCAGGTTACACAACTCCTTAATCTCACTTTAAACCTAACAGACTGCTGCCTTCTAGTGCACATGGCAGGCCCAGTTAACCCATTCTGTGTTGGTGTGCTTAATTTTTGATCATTATCCTTTATTATGTTACTTTGTAATCCTAAAAGCCTACAATTGTGACCAGATATCTAGCAAGGATTGTACCTGGATATATAGGGATTCCTCTTCTAAGAGTAATGGATTAATTGGATAGTACTGTATGACTAGTAGACTGTTTGCAGTGAAACTGCCATGCAGTTTTTAATTTGTGAAGTCCACTTCCTCCTTCCTCTGTCTGTGTCCTTTAAACAAATTGCCTTTTTGAACATTAGCAGTGCAAATGTAGTAACCTATCCATTCTCACTGCTAACATGACAGTACTATAGAAAAAACACTGTCCTACAGAGTGGGCTGCTTACTAAAATCCTCTTCATAAAAGTTTATAGAAAATACGGAAATCCTATTTTTCAGATTAAATTGCATGTTGAATTTAAAAGTGTCTATCTCATGCACATGGCCCAATCATAGTATTATTACTTGAAGGCTTAGAGCATTAGGCCACTTATTTTCCATACAGTCAGAAGATTTTTGAGGTGCGCATATGTGATCATAAAGTGCCAAGGTATGTATTTTTTAAATTATTACAGATAATACATACAATAAAAGAAAAAAAATGCTTATGTAATCCTTCTAATTTGTCCTATAAATATGCACAAGAACATTCTCCAAGGATGTAAAAGCAAAATCTCATCAGGAACTACTTCAAATACAGGCTCCTCATGTCAGTAAGAGCAAGAAGGAAATTTAAATGATCAGGAGCGAACTGTTTGCAGTAGCTGTCTTACATTATGCATGATTCTTGACTGCACAGGATTTAATTAATAATTTTCAGTTACATTGTTAAGATTTGTAGTGACTTGGTGTTTAGGGCAGCAAACTAGCATCTGAAAAATTTATATAATTTTGTATTTTCTTCCAAAACACCAGTTACTAGGAGTTGCTGCCCTTTTTTGTGTAGCAAGAAATCTATGGGCAATGATTCTGGGCTGTGATACAGAAGTATAATTCTAGATTAATTTTAAGGCACCTGATGCAATTGAGAACAAAATCTGAATTTTGCTATTCTGTGAATTAATAAGCAATATTTATTGATATGTATAAGTATCAGAAAGATGCACTGTGGAACTGATGAGTGATACATAATTATACTGTAATGAACTTGGACCATCTGTTTCAGTTACGACAAAACAGACACAGGTTTGGGAAACAGACTCTCCCCCCTTAAGCACCACAGGATATTTCTCCACAAAAAGAATGTGACACTCCCTCAACTGAGTAGATAAGCATGGAGCTGTGAAGTACTTAGTGGGTAAAAGATCGCCCCTGTCTAATACTGCACCTTCACTCCATTCGCCTATGCTCGACTTTATTCTTCAGGCCATCAGCAAGATGTAGCTGTAAGTGGACAAAAAAGCCTGGACCCTCCACTTTGAGATGGGTAATAAACAGGTAAAAGACACTACAGGGACTTCGAAGAAGATGAGCATCGAAGGAGGTGGCTGACAAGTATCTCTCTGGTTCAGAGGCTGTGTGACACCATATATGTGAGGAACTAAAAAACATAGTTCCAAAAGATGCAGACGATCTGCTGTTGATAGGTGAACATGGTAAAAGACCACCTTCTTACCTGAGTTGAGCACCATTGAGGGGATGAAGACCCATGGAGTAACACAAGTGTAAGTTCTTCCATGCTCTCTTTGGTGCATTCAAATGCTACATAAGAGTATGAGGCAGAAAATCTAGATAGAGAAGTGGCAGGATTTTTTAAAATGTCAAATTGACTGCATTTTGCTTAAATAAGGTTGGTCAAATGTAACAGGAGCATGCTGCTGAATGAAGTCAAACTTTAAAAGTAGTTTGCCATCAGTTTTGGTACTGCCCACTTTCAACATAAGACTCAAGTCTTCAGAAGTATGACGTTTCAAAAAAAAACAACCCAGGTATATTTAGGTTCTTTTTCACTTGTTTTTTTAAGTGTTAGTCTTTTTTTGGGTGTTGAGCCTTTATTCCTCAGGAAGACATCATTTTCTCTGGCTTTCTTTTGCTTTTAATAACAGTTAATACTTCAATATTATAATTTTGCCATAAGAACTGGGAGTTTCAAAAAATAAACACTCAAGATACTGTAAGATTTGCCACAAAATTATGAAGGTTGGTAAAACAAGATTACATTCACGAGCTGTAGTATCGTGGCAGCCAAGTCACTGGTTAGAATTTGATTTTTCATTGATGTCTGGTGATTAATTTCTTGTTAATTCTGAAAGCAAAATTTCTATTGCTTTTTACAATATACCTGGTCAAAAGTATGTGGAATATCTTTATTTAGGTATTCTGAAATCTACCTGTTCCAGGTTATTGGTTTTTTTGTACACATCCATTCATGCATAGAAAAGGTAGGCATACACTGACTATTTGGAAATGATGCAGTCCTCAACAAGAAATTCCATATGGAAGTGTCCTACCTGTCTCCTGCAGGTACTTCAAATTGTATTCTTGTTATTCTTCTCTTTTAGTGGTTGATTCATTTCTGCCTCTATGCGCTTTCAACTACCAGCTTGTCTGTACAATCAGAGGTGAATCTAGGGACAGTCATATACATCCCTCTACATATAGAAGCATAAAAACAAATTTAGTGTTTCAGGAAACAAAACTGCCAGTTCAGGAGGTTGCGCTCCAGCTTGTGAGATGAGTGAAGTAGAAATGGGCTCCCGTACAAAAAAGGTACAAATGTGCAGCAGAACCTTGACTGTAGTTTCAAAAGCACAGTGCAATGACTGTAGCATAAGTAACAGAGAACACAGCATTCTTGTAAAATAAATCACAGAATGCTTACTGCCTGCTCAGGGCACCGAGGGCATCTCTGTGTTAACTAGGTGCATTTTTATAAATAGCAATAGAGCTGCTCTTGATTTACCACAACCTGAGTTTGGCCAAGGTGGCTGAGATGAAGCAAGCAGTGTAGAAATTCTAATGGATATGTAAAAAAGATTAGAACAGATAATGCAGAAGTAAGATGACTTTCCATAACTACATTCAAAAGAGCAGAAGACAAGGTCAATTTCACCAGAATATAACCGGCGATCTAGAACCTGCCTAACCTTTTCCAAAATAAACCAAATAAACTCTCAGCTCCAAAATGAAGCCTCAGCCTTCTTAGTCCAATGATTCAAGACTACATAGCTGCAGCACAGCAGTATACCTGATTTCAATGATTAATTATATGCACAAAGCCCACAGAGGCTCATAGGCACCCGAGTCTTTGCACATCCTTTATCACAGCCAAACGACAAATGTAGGTGAGCTTCTAGCTATAAACTGCTCCCATAGCCCAATGCTTTTTCCAGAGGGGAATAGCCTGCCTGTGCCAAGAGAGCTCCACTTCACATTTTTACATTGCTACAGAACTGTAAGAATTCTTGTGGCAGTATATGAAAGAATAGCTACGCTGCATGCAGCCTATTGACTTCAAGAGTATTCAAACAAATTTACTCTTTGTGTAAGGCATTTATTACATAGGTTTGTTAATTTACTTAGAGACACTCTTTGGCCCTAGGAAAAAACAGAAAGGCTAAAGATAGTTCTATCAATGTGAAGAGTTAAATTCAGATTTACAAAATTAGGATCACAGCAGTGTTAACATATTGTATTATTATAAAACACATTATCTGTATCTATCTGACACTTTTATAGTTGCATTCACAGCTGCCAGTTCAGGCTCCATTCCAAGGGAATCACTCAGTCATTCAGAGCGAAAGCAGAGTGAAAATGTAGTTAAGAATAACCAATCACTTGGTTTGTTTTAGCTCGTGAAGACAGCTCTTGAGTGCAAATGCATAGTCATAGCTTGCTTTCCTTGTTGTCTTATTTTTTATTTTTACAATGCACCCACAAAAGAGCAGAATTTTTATTAGTTTCTTTGGGACTACGCACTCTTTTGGATGCATATTAATTTCCCTTCCTTTACTCTTCACTTCTTAAAGAAGTTTCACTTAACACTCAATGTAAAGACAACAGAGGGATTGTCCTTTCTCTTTTGTTCGTTTAGTTCTAGCACTTTACTTAAGGATAGGAATAATGATGAACAGTGTAAAGATATGTCAGTCTCTGAGCAGTTAAATATTTGTTAAAAGAGGAAGATAAAGCTTTTTTCATTAATCTTACTACTGTTTTCTACATGTTTTACTTCTCATTTAATCTCTGCAGTATTATTGGCTATTTGCTTTTGACTTCTAACTAACAGTCTTAGTTTCCTTCATCTACAGCAGCAGCATGCCATTCCAAACATTTCTCCAAACTAAATTTTAGAACCTTTGAAACATTTTTAAGATACTATGAAACGTATCCTTTATCTCTCCTGCAAAGTGTCTTTCACGGACACATGATGTTCATAATATGCGAAGGAAGAATGACAAATACCTTTTTTCACTTCATAAAGTGCACTAGGATATGTGCTAGGATGTTTTGTAAGTGTTAAGATGGAAGGTGTTTCTCAAACTTTCACATATGGTGAATATTTATTGTACCATGATTATAACAGAGTTTGTGTAATAATAAAGGCTGGAGCAGGACCTGTGGTTAACTCACGTAACAGTACATAGAGATGTCTCTAAAAGATTCAGAAAGAATACTGAGAAATCTCAACACAGCTCAAGAAATAGATTACTTGTTTGAGAGCATGGTGTATAGTTAAAAGCAAATGAAAAATATGTATTAAATTACAGGATACATGCAAGATACATACATTACTTATGGACAAGAAGAACCCTGTACTTCAAACTTCAAACAGGGACAAATACTATCCTATAATATTAGCCTACATTTCATTAATATCCAATAGATTTGTTTAATTTTCAGTTTAAAAACTTCAACCACAAAACACATTAATGTGGCATCAAGAGGGCTATAAAGAGTACACAAATGTTCATAAAGCTAAGAAGTTTGCAAAGACTACTGCACCATGTTATAATTCTCCCCACAAAAACTGGACTCCCAGCTTCCCACACTTAGAAGAAAATACCTGGTTCCAACCAAACATTATGTACACCTTGATATCTTACCAGTCCACAATCATTTTCTTCTGCTACTGGAAATACCAAAAAAGAATAACTAAATACTGATTTATGACAGAGCTACACTTAGAAATATGATTGACTACAGGTATTTGAAACACTAAAAATGAACTATTCACAACAGTTTCACTACCTCTATGAGTACACATATTCAGAGTTTGGGTTTCTTTCCCCAGAATTTTAATTCAGTGCTTGTTTAAAGTACTTAGTTTATGTATATATGGTTGACCATATTTCAGATATGTATACTTTATTCTGTTACTTAAAGCATATGCATTTTACAGCAACATTTAACAAACTGTAAATTTACTACAAATTACTAGAGGAAATCAGTTTCTATGAAAGCTGTATATTCACAATATATTGTTGAAATATATATCACATTAACACTTCACTGTGCTTATAAACGATAATATAGGTTATTTGTTTATTACTATGTCAAGGTTATTAATCATATGCAGTGTCAGAAAGCACAAGCTGGCATCTCATATTATCTGCTTCAAGGGCAAGGCTAATGTGACCTTTAGCTCCTTCTTTTAAAAAGGATGAAATCATTCCAGAGGAATAATGCTGGACTGCACAGGTCCCTTTAAGAATCAATCTGCCATTTACAGTTTACAATTTTCCATACTGTAGTATGGCTTGTTAAGATCTGATGGCTAATTTATCTTCAAAGCTTAGTGTTCTAAAATTCCAAAAATATGTTTCTTATTGTGATGTTATTTATGCTTCCTATTTATTCACCATAAAACAAAAATTTCAAACCATCAGTTCTTTGTTATTTTTGCCAGGGTCCTTCTTGATTCTGTTTGGGACTGGAATCATGCTGGCCAGTGATCTCCTAGCTCCAGATCACACCTGTAATCAGAAAATACTTTAAAAGTATTCTAGACTGTCAGTGTTTTTTCTTTCCAGAATCTGTTACAATCTCCAAGAAAACCATCTTCATATTTATTAGCTTTTCTTGCGTCACAATTCTTGTAAGTTCACCTATATTCAACGGTTACATGTGTGCAGCTGAAAGGGAGATATAGTTCCTACTGAAAATGTATTGAATATGTATATTGAATATATAAATAGTGAAAATGAATCTATTCAAAGGAATGGGAGCGGTGAAAATGGGAGATTGTCTGTTAACTGTGGAAATCTGCTCTGCCTTTAGCTGTTTCAGCACCACAACAGTGGAAAGTAGATGCACAATTTGAAGCATGAATTAGACGTGAAGCTACATGTGTTATTTCACAAGGATGACAAGGTATACACATAGTCTTGAAGCATACATGCATTTGTACAAGCAACTCTTCGAACTTCATCAACCTCAAAGTGAGTACATTTTTGGAGAGGGATGAGATTCACACAAATTCGTAATTATATTATCTGTGCATGATACTGATTTCACTATAAAATTCAACCAAGGAGAATGCAGCATTCTTTGACCTAGCTGATAAAAGGTCAGAAAGCAATTTTGAATAATAAATGAGACCTGCTGACCTCATGACCCAAGTCTGGCAGGGTCAGCAGCAGACCTCTCACCAGATGCTGATGGCAGATATACAGACACAGACAGCTCAACTAATGAGCTTCCTAGATAAGGGTTTTAGATCCAGTGACATTTATTTTATACACTGCATAGCAGTTAAACTTACAAATAATCTCTGCCATAAAAAATTAAAGTGATATTTACTGTGAAGTATAATATGACATACTTTGTAATCCTCACTACAGCAATTATTTTACTGTTTCTCCTAGATGGCCTTTCACCACAAAATATAATACGCAACTAACATTTCCTTTAAGGTCTTTTCTTACCACATTTATATGGTTCCCATTCAGTGGATGTACTTCAAAGTTATATACTTTGATAGTGCATTTGTTTGGCACCTCATTTAATACAAATCAAAAAAAATTTCTTTTAAGATAAGTTCACATTTATTTTAAATACAAGCTAATGTATCCCTTCCTCAGTGAGTAAAAGACAAGCCTAGAGCATGCAAGACCAAGAACTATTTTATCCTGATCATTCATCAACAGTTTCACTCAGAGTTACAAAGTAGATGGTTCAGGACAAGGAAACGGCAGCATACTAGAACTAATTCTCTCACCCACAGTTAGATTTCACTGTGCAAGTGGCCTAGGGTCGCTACTCCATTCCAGACCTTGGAAATGCTGTGTTTTGTCTTCACCCTGGGTGCTGGGTCTGAGCTCCATAAACTGCCATCTCATTCCTCATGTATGCTACAGCTGCTTGTATCCACATGTTTGCTTACATTCTGCATGAATTAGAAATGTAAGGCCAAATTTCTAAATACCATTTTTGGCGATGTTTTGAGATCTAATTTGTAAGGAGCGGTAACTGCTCAGGTTCTCCTGATATCTAAATACTCCCCTGTGGATACAATTAGCTACAGCAACTACAAAAGCTGTAGGACCTTTTCTATGACTTTTTAAAGCCACCATAATTACTTTTATAGAGGATGACCTCTAGACACTGAAGTCTGAAGGGTACATTAAAAACTCCACAGAAAAGTTATTGTGTTCTATTTAATTCTGTATTACTTTGCATAAGTTAATTTTAACTTACATAGCAACTGGTGTTTAAGAACTCAAACTTCCAACATTTGATGGAGTTGGAAGAAAAATGCTGCCTAATTTCATTGAAGGGCAATATAGGTATTGTTAGGTATCATGAAGAAACATTTTCTTTTAAGCTTTTTAAGGCATCACACTTTCAGTTTAACTGCATGTCTGCATGTTCTTGAATTATGAGAAAGGATAAGGAATGAGTGGTTGATTTACTTTTGCCAAACAATTTGTAATTTTATATACCACTACAACAACCTTTCCTATTTATCTCCCCTTTAAACTAACTAAATTTTAAAATAAAACTTATACAGAAGAGTGTTAATTTTTCTTGCCTATTTTTAAGCTCACTTCTATTTATGCCATATCTTTTCAAAGGGAGTCAACAGAAGAGAAAAAGATCTCCCCAAAAGGCCCCACAATCAATCTACATAATAACTTTGTAATATTTGCAGTGCTATTTACATTCTTCTATCTTCACAGTGTACCAGCTTTTCTAAGTGCCACTGTACAACTTTTGACTGAAATGTTACCCCTGACATTGATAGGTAGAATTTACCTCCACAGTGGTAACTAGCATACCACTAGGCAGAGAGCATCCGTATCCTTCTGATCCAGGGGCTGCCAGGAGCCATTTAGATCTTTTTAATCAGTACTGATTAAGGCAAGTCAGATGACTACTCTCAAATTTATCACTGCCTCTAAAAACCTTGCAGCAGCCAATAGCTAGGGTAGCTAGAGTAAGGGATTGCCTTGACCACACATCCCCCCTCTGCACTTGTGAGGACTTTGCAAGGGGAATTACACATTGCCTCTACATAATCTGTCCCAATTTTTCTCTGAGTCAAGCATGTGCCTGGAATACAATTTTGGGACTTCAGTACTGTGTGTAGAAACCAATTAAACTCATTGTTAGTGAACCCAGCTTCTAAATCTTAGTGCATTCATTTAGGGAACCAGGAACAGTAACCAGCTCCTGCACTCCCAGCCTGCATGTAATTGCAATAAAATTTGATTATAAATAGATTAGATTATAAAAGTTGCTCAGAAATCTGCCTGCAGCTTTGCTTTGTGTATTTAAGACAGCAGTAGCCTCCACAAGAGAATTTCTTACTGCATCATTAAAATGTAGTCTTGTTTGATTTCTTTCCTGCTACTAGATATTATATGTATTTTTATGAGTCTGCCAGATTTCCTTAAAAACATTGCATTCACTGTGCTTTACAATCGACATGACCTCTATAGTGGGCAACCAGTGTCTAATATACAGTTGTGCTCCTAATTTAACCCCTTCCCTGCTCCCTCCACCCCCAAACTGTGCCTTGGTATTCCAGACGCACATCTGTCTCCAAAAAGGAATATACCTGGGATCTTTGGAAAATGCCATAAAATGAAAAAAAAAAAACAAAACCCCAGCCAGATTATTTTAGGGCTGCTCTATTTTTCAGCTATGAGAGTACAAGCCATTTTGGAAGTCAACAAAGAGTTGTTCACAATAGCTTCATACCCATTTTCCCCTGAGAAGACCCTACAAGGCTGTGCACCAGCAGAAGCTTCTGCCTAGCAAAGTAAATCTTCCATTAATAAATCTGCTGGACTTATATTAATTGTTTACTGGTAAAACAGTGCAAAGCAGAACAGTGCAGTATGGAATTAGATTCACCATTTTGAGATACATCTCTTAACCAACATCTGAAAATGCTTTAATTAGAGAGAAGAGGAGCTCAAGAGATTCACCTAGTGGGATCACCTATAAGCAGAAATTCTATTTGGCTTTACTCAGCAGGAGCAAAAAATGCATACTACAGAGTGGCTTTCATTATGGGCTTGAAAGGGTGTAAGTATGGGAAGAAGTCAGAAAGGTTACTGAACACACCTGGCACTGGAATACCAGGAAATAATTCTCTTAGAGAAAATAATCCCAGATAGGTCCTATATACTAAATTTGTTAAATAAATCTCCTAGCTGTGCTCTGATGCACCCTCTGCCCCTACACCACTGTAGTGACAGCTAATGCATGGTGGGCTGCTGTTTTCTACTACTTCTCCTGCTTTTCATGCAGTACAACACCATTCCATTTTATATTTTATTCTGCACATTTATGCAGTGACACGGACAATGAGAATTGTCCCAATATATGTATTTTTTGCTGCACCCATCAAATGATCCATTTTTTAGTATTACCTCTGTGCTCTAAATGGGGAATGTGTAAATTAGTACTGTCCACTAAAAATCAACATGCTTTCCAGAGTGTGTAATATTTATTCTTCTTAACCTGGAACAGCGTATTCCCAAAAGCAATTAACATGCCTTATGCCCTTTCTTCTTCTGCTAAAACCACTACAGAGAAAAGTAGAAAACTAGTTCTTTATTTTCGTACGTTTTATCGAACTTTGGGCCAAATTTAAGTCCTAGGTGCCAGTCTTTAGCACAATTATGCTTGATAGGAGCCACATTCACGTATCCCAGAACAGATTCTGCCATCTGTGGCTTTTATTTTCTATTAAGAAGTAATTTCATATGCCATTTCTCCCCTGAAAATATGTTTTACTTTGATGCTGAATGCATACTACAGTTTTGCAAGTTGCATGAACTAAACAGCTGAGAACTTTTTAAGTAGAACTTGCATATTATCACAGTGATAAACATACTGCAATAATTATTTTTTTTACTTCAAAGGAACAGTTTCTCTGCGCATAAGGTCCAAGATGTCTAACAACCTAAAACATAAGGCTTTTATTTGCATTCCTTGTTAGGACCTTAATTTACTACAACACACTTTACATGCTTCTTTGACAAAAATCATCATGCTTTCTCAGTCATTAAACTGCACTTAATTTCAGTCTTCTCTTTAAGATTTTGTAAGACCATAACTTAAGTGTTAAAAAGGTAAGAGCTACCCAATTCCCTCTGGAGTTAGTGTTCAACTATGAAACCTCTTCTACCTCCCCATATTTTACATATTTGTCCCCATATCCAATTTTTAACACTTACCAACCTTGAAGTCCTTTTTATATTGTATCAGGAGTGAAGCTCATTTGGTGACAGGTGCGATATGAGTTTCCTCACCCTGCCCTGACATTGACCTACAACCTGATCTAAAAGAACCACCTTCTTTCAGAGTGAGAAGTTATTCATTTGCTGTAATAGCTCTATTTTGGGCCTCCTCAGCAAAAACAGACAATTGTGCCCAAATAGTATGAGGTTTTGTGATACCAGCCCTGTTTTATACATACTGTTTTATATACACACTGAAAAAAACCCACACACTTAGGAATGACTTGCAAAACAGAAGTAAGAAAATTTAGATTTAAAAATGGGTTTAATACATACTTTGCTAAAAAAAGTATTAGAAATTTATCCTTCTGGTTCATACAGGTTCACTTTAATTGTATTCTTTATACTATGCAGGCTGTTCAGTGAGTAAAATCTAGTTTTCTAGCAGTCCATTGTATGCCGGCCAGCTTTCAAATGTTACCATTGCCAAAGAATAAATGAAAAACAGAGATAATCAGGGACTATGGAATAATAATTGGAAATAAATAAAATGTTTCTGATTATAACAATTAGTCACAACCACTACAAGCTGAAATTCAGCTCAGTGTTAAAGAGACAGTTTAGAAGCACATGGTACATTTATCACAGCTCCACAGACAAGTTATTGAGCTGTCTGTGAAAAACAGAACCAAACAGGAAAGCTTTCAGCAGAAAGCAGTGGTTGAGGTCCTTGATTGATAGAGTTAGATGATGCAAAGCTGTCTGATGGCCTTTCTGAAAATAAAGTGAAGGAACTCAAGGTCTTTCATGACGATCTCTGACCACAGATGAACAGCTACTTTATTACAGCACAGATTGAGGTTGCACCTTAGTCTATATTCTGCCACTTTTGGATGCACACGGTTAACTTTACCAACAATCCACTGTGTTTAACATAAGTGTCTGCCATCTTTACAGGATTTTAAAAGGGACAGCAGATTGCAGTAGCTTCACCTGCTTTCTGTTTAACTGCAGTGACTGAAAAAATATAATAATCACAGGCTTCTTATTGCAATGATAGGGCTGATTGTTCAGGGAGAAGTGCCTCATTTAAAAGATACAGAAGAAAACTCATTTTGCATAAAAGCCAAAATCTACCCACGGTGCTGCTTCCCCCAGAAATGAAGTTATTTACTTTTTCCAAAATGTAATCTCTATCTTCCTAATGACTTAGATGTAGTTACATTCTTTACCAACACGATGCTGCTGATTTCACAAAATACATATTTGCAAAACCTGTGGATTATTACACTGCATTTGCTTTTAGCAGAAATTGAATGCTTATCTCTGTGCTTGTGATATCTAGGAAACATTCATTAAAAAAAAAAAAAAGCCAACACTGCCTGAACAATATAAAGCGTTTACAGTCGCCTAAACAGTCCTGACTTGTGGGCCACTATTAAATTCTGGTGAGAGCTGTGACTTCTCTTTTCATTAGTAATTGAGGGTATTTTGTTCAGATTTTAAATAGTATTTAGCTGCCTGTGATTCACACTTGTTGAAGCTGTACTACCTTTTTAGTTTGAAAGTCTCAACTTTGAGCCAAATGCTATGACCCAGTCACTTCCAGACTTCTTACATGCAGGGCATGGGTTCTCCCACTCCGGCCCGTCCTTGTTGCTATTCTGACGTAACAGTCATGATGTGAAGCAAACATAGACCACAACATTTAAGATCAATGCATGTGCTTGAGCCCCATGTTATTCTCTGATATTAACACAAGTATAAAAGGCTAATGAGATTTTCTTCACTGCTCAAATACCTAAATTCTGTTTATAGGGATTCTGTCCCTCTGTCTCCACAAATTTCATTCTGGATACCTCAATGCTGTTTTAGGCGCTGTTTTTAACTTCTACAGGCTACTTTCAAATGAAGATGACTATACTTTCACAGTTATCCAAGTCAGAATAGTTGGAAAGAAGAAAGAAAAGATGTTGGGACTATAACTGTTTCTCCTGTAGACATTTTCACATTGACTGACACTTCTGATTTTAGAAAAGCAAAGAATGCCACAAAGAATTTTTCAGAGTATATGAGTTTGACTGATTGTGCCCTATTTTGGTTAAAGTTCCTATCGCATACCTGGCTTATGGGGTTGCTAAAGCAACCTTCCAGAAGTTGCTCTCATTTGGTCTCATCAACTCTCCTTTGAAGAAAAATGTGTTTGCAGACATTTAAAGTTCTTTTTACTGAGTTATAGGTGTTTCTCTCATTAACAAGGCCAAGTAGTGGCCTGAGCTAGATGATTGGTGTAGGTCCCTTCCAACTAAACTATTCTAGTCTAGTGCATTCTATATTTGAAATGCTTTCATTCATCCTTGCATTTATTTATATACTTCAATTTGTGTTGATATCTCAGCTGTAGTGCTCTAGTGTGAGGGCAAAGGTTTAAGTGGGAGCATCCTCATTTCGGAACAAGTTATAGTAAACTTACCTCTCTCCAGGAGGTGTCCCAGTAGGCAACCAAAGTGTCAGAGACTGCAAAAGCACAGTTCTAACATGGACAGGTTCATGTATTCAGGCCGTGTCTAAAAGAATTATTCTTATTCAGCTTTCTAAAAATTTCTACTGTGCAGTTAAGTGATGAGCCTTACTAATATCAACACATTTCCTCCCCACCTCTTTGACAGCCTTGGTTTTAAGGTCAGTGTTAATCACCGCTCCCCAAACTCTCTGCCTCAGAATAGCTTTTTCTTTCCATTACCTTAGTTTAATATTTACTTTAGAGGTTGCTGCCTAAATTGTCTCTGGTTATGGAATTCAGTGTCTCAGCTATTAAAGGACAGACAAGAGGAAGCCTGCCTTGAAATTCTGACTTTGGAGTGGCTAGTTTTCAAATGGTATTTAAACTATTTACTAGCACTTCTCATTAACTGCTCACTTCAAATACAAAAAATATTTATTTTGGTGTTAGGGTACAGTCACCTAACTAGGTTAATGTAATAACTGTGAAACCAGTAACTGATCAAGTAAGGCAAACAAGTTGA
Source organism: Phalacrocorax carbo (assembly GCF_963921805.1). NCBI lineage: Eukaryota > Metazoa > Chordata > Aves > Suliformes > Phalacrocoracidae > Phalacrocorax > Phalacrocorax carbo. The sequence goes on from NC_087519.1 coordinate 14,876,547, forward strand.
GACAAAATTTAAAAATAACATCAGAATAGCTGCCAGAATTTAGTGTTCAAAATAAGCTATGTCTATTACTTCAGGAAAACATCCTGTAAGTCTATGACCTCTTTAACAAAAGTGCATGCAGTAGCTATGCTCATGAATTAAAAAATGCATACACAAAAATATGTTCATTAGTGACAGGCTATATGAGCATTTTACAGAGTTTAAATTCACAGAACTGCCTAGCTCCTTTTTCATGGTTGATGTGGCACACAGATACTTTGACCTATGTACTCAGTTTTCCACCAAGTTATTTTACAACAACAAAAAGACCCATTTGTACAACAACATACACCCAGAGCAGTTTTAAATGATAACATTTTGAACACCTCACTTGATATTATTTGGTTGGATTTATTCTGACTGATAGCATACAAGCTGCAAGTCTTGCAGGGTTCTTATGCAAAATGAGATTTAGAGTATCATCTAGGATTCTCTTCCTGTATCATATAAAAGACTCCTCACCACAGTACAACCTGACAAAAAAGAACATGTTCTCAATTGCCTGGGTTAGATATGGGTCCAATGGAGTTGGGGAAATTGACTGTTATCAGTTGAGACAGGCATTGGGAAAAAAAGATTTTTGTCTTAGACTTTAAACTGATATTATGTGTTTCTAACTACAAAATTTAAAACTTCTAAAGCATTAAAAATTATTTCAAGTAGCATTACTCTCCGATTAATATTGGGAATGCTATATTTTGACATCCTAAAGGCTGAACTACGAGAAGGATTGCATTATTATATCTTTCTGTTCCATAAGTTCAATCTTGGAATAAAAACACTTTAAAAACAAAACACCATGACTGGTTCATATAAATAAAGGTGTTTTAAAAACCTGTATTGACTTTTCCATGTTATTAAGCTTTTTAGATGAATCCAGTTGCTAAATGGTTGTTCTAGTAACTTGCCTGTCATCTGGAAATGTTCTTAGATTGTTTTTTTGACACAATGTCCCTGCAGAAAGTTGGGCAGTGTGACATAAAGAGCACAGGTTTGCCTATCACACTGATTACTTGAGGTAATAGTAAGCAAGCTTAAGTGAACTGTGTGTCTTCAATCTTTCCAATCACTTAGGGATGGGCACCAGAGGATACCATCCATCATCCATGGCCTGAAACATATGGTGCATCAGCAATCTTAGGCTGACCTAAACGATAGTAAAAGCTGCTATGCTGTTCACAATAAGAAATTGTTGTCCACTGAATTACAGGTTTGTGATTAGATTGCTAACATGGCCAACTTGATGTATAAGTGAAGCGTCCAGGAAAGATATTCCCTAGGATCCTTTGAAGATTAATTTATACCCTTGAAACATGCACCAATCACAAAATGAAAAAAATATGTCAAGATATTTTTCTTGTGAACAAAAAGAGCACAGCAGTGGTAACAGCTATTAATTTATTTTTGGCAGTTTTAGACAACAGAATTCAATAAACAAGATTCTTAAGGGTTTTTGTTTTATTGCAAGGCTTTTACTGCTTGACTCCTAAAAGCACTGCACACTACAATATCTTTTATAAGAGGGACAGCTCCCCCTCACATTCTACCCTAAAATCTCATATATAATTGCAAATATCGCACAAAGACAGCTGGAAAAATACAGAAAATTCTTTATTTTGTATTATTATATTCCTAATGGATATATAAATATAATACAGTATTACAGATCTATTTTTAAGATAGAAAATATACTGTAATATATCTGACCATCCATTCCAAAATTATCAATCTTGCTTCCCCATAAAGTAGATAATGCTTGCCATGTTATTCATTCATCAATTTAGGTGAAATTCATCCACATCACACAGTTAAGGTTCAAACTGCAGTATCAACTTTGGTGGGACTTGGCAGGGGGCGGGCAGTGAGGGAAGGAGGGTTATTATTCCAGAGTAGCCCTAACTCCTTAAATCCACTTTAGGTACTAGAACCAAATGGTGAAAGGCACATTTTAAGAGACACAAAGAGTGGAAAACAATACTGCCCTATAATATCTGTGAGCTATATTAGAGCATAACCGAAAAACAGCATACATTTGTGCTGACCATTCAAGACCCTTCACAAAAACCAGCTTCCTCCAGGCTGAGGGAAATTACTCCCTTATAAGCCATAGAACATTAGAGAAATTGTTTTACAAATATGGCTGCTACCTACAATTATCACAAGAAGACTGGAAACAATGGTTCTCTCTGCCATGTCCGTCAGTCTATTCTTGTTTATGACATGTCTTCCTGTCCCCATACACATGAGGTAGATCTGCATGCTATGCTTGTTGGATTGGACCTTCTACTGATGCTTTAGCTTTATTTCTAGCATGCTTGTCACTGAAATAAGTCCTTAAGCACATACAACCCCTATTTTAAAACATTCCTAACCATGCATCCAAACCACTGTATTTCATTACAGAAAAGCACTAGTTTACACTCATGATCTTTTTAAATTATTCCTTAATATAGTCTATTGCTGCAGTGTAATTCATGTCATTCCTTGAGATGGATAACAATGGTCTCTAGTGAAAGGGGCTCCTTTCAAACCTTTCAAACCAAGAGGCACATACTAATTAAATAACAAATTCTTTCCTGTGGGTTAAGGGTGGCCTTAATCTGCTAAGATTATCTGGGACACACCTGTTTGAAAGATCTCCCTAATTTGCATAAAATTGCTACTTTTTCCTGAAAATACAAATTAAAACCAGTGACTGGTTAACTTACATAAAAATAAAGAAAATAAATTATATTTTCAGTTAAGACAGATTTACATTCATTGTCAGCATTAACGTCTTGTCTGATGAGATGCAAAACCTTGACAGTACTCCATTTCCAAAAGGAACAGAAAATTTAGCAATAGAACAACATGATTGGTACAGAAAACTGAGCAGGCATGCTTTACTTAAGTCAGATACGTTTTGTTTCTTTCTTTTTAAATTTGCCTCTGTAGCTAAAGGAAAAAAGGAAAAGAAAAAGGTAACCCCAAACCTATCCTGATGTAAGGGTGGTAGAGAAGAAAAGTATACACAGACCAGCTATTCTAAAAAAAAAACCAACTTCTGGATTTGGGTTCCTACTTCACGCTCTTCACTAGGCTATCTGAGCATCTTCTAGTAGTGCACAAGGTGATGTGACTAACATCCATCATATGAGAACAGAGGCACCTGGTCTTTACAGAATTAGCGATAGATATCTTAAGTGTGACACAAGCTGAATTTTTTCAAGAGTAGGGGGAGGGGAAAAAAAAATCTTCTGGTGATAATACTTCGAATTTGAGAAAAAAATTTCTTATATGTACTGGAAGCATTTCTGTATTCATTAACATTTGAAGTGCCATCTTTATTAATAAGTACAACTGAAGAACTAAAATGTAATCCTAGAGCAAGATAGAATACTTGGTGGATCTAGCTTTGGGCCTTAAAATAAAGCATATGCTGAAACACTGAATATGAACCAGGCATGAGAGAAGAAAATACAGAACAATATACTTATTAAACTTCAGAATTTGGAAGTAATCTTGTGCACATTAGTTCTATGTACCCTCCAAATATGAAATACTATTTCTATTAATACTGTTTACCTACTTTAAAACAACAGTGAGCTCATCTTTATATATAAAAAAATAGATTCTGGATTACCTAAGAGACATGAAATACAAATGGACGTACTAAGACTTCTAAAAATGTGTGAAGGCACGGAAGTGCACACAGTTCTGTTGATATACTTTCTACATACTAATGGATATACGCGTACCTACAACTGGTTCAGTTTTGGTTTGTTTTCTTTCTTTGTTTTTTTTTTTTCAATAAGCTTGATAGGCAAAAAAGGCTGCTTTTGAGTTATTTCTGATTTTTGTTTGCTAGGGCAGATGTGTTGCTCTCTTATTATTAGAGACAAGCACTGTTCTGTTGTGTTGCTCTGCTGGGTGAGTGTTAGCTAGACTCTCAACTTTGATACTAATAATGAAGACTTGTATAAATAAAGTAGTTCTACCTTTCAGTGTGTTTTTCACAAAATACAGAATGGAAAATTTCCATCTAGTTTAAAGTAATTTCTCTCTTTCTGCAAGGACATTTATTAAACAAACAATACTATTAAAGCATTTAACTTGTCGTATGGCCAGATAATTACTGCACTACTGATTAGTTCAATATTTGAGTTGACTTAATTTTATAATTTCCCTTCATATAAGTTAGGGAGTCAGATATTCTGAAATTCAAGGACAAAAACATTTCAAATATAGTTATAGACTAGGTTCAGGAACCAATTCCATATCTTCTAAAAGATTCAAAAATACAATATTCAAAATCAGGAGGTATGTAATAACTTGCTTCACATATCCTAAAAAAATTTAAATAAATGCTATTCTGATCACATAAGAGAAGATTAACAAAAACATGGGAAAAATTGTTAGCTGCACACTGCGGATTGGTCTGGCTTCTCAACAGCCCAAGACAATACAAGCCACAGCTAACCACAATCAAAACCTCTCAGCAAGATTTTATTCCCCATAATAAGCAAAAGCCAGGCAACAGAGCCCGGAAAGGAAAAACACTGCCAAACTCTTGCAAAACTTTTTCAAGCAGGGCAACAGTATAATCACATAATACAGAGAACACACTTCTACCTGGGGATCATCCCACTTATCCATCCTTTTCTGAACCACTCCTTTCTCTGAAAGGCATCCAGCTTGCCAGGCGTTCTAGGGTAGGACCTATTTAAATCTTTCCTGACCTTCGTGTACCTGTAACACTGTATATAAGCAAATAGCAAAGAAATTTTACAGGAAGAAATTTATAAAAATTGTATCAGGAGGCTGGAGATTACAGAACATCAAATACAACCCAGAAAAAATCTAGATGGAGTGTTGTTATAAACAAGGCATTCTGTTATTGTGTTGTTCTCCTCTATGGCTATTAGCAAAGGGCTAAGTTTCAGTACTAATAATGGACTATACATAGAGGTACTTCCCCCCAGCCTGCTTCTCATAACAGATCCGTAATAGAAAATCTTCAGCTTTGCAAGAGCTGTTAGCACAACAAATTTTGGAAGAAGTGTAACACTTAGAACTAAAGTATTCTCTTTTTTTTTGCTGTTTTATTTACAAGCTTTTACAGAAGCTGGGTGAGTGAAAGGACAAATAAAGAGTGAGGCAGGGAAGAACCATTAAGGCCTGCGAGTTACTTTAACTGCCCAGATTCTTTCACGCTGTTAAGACTGAGTATTGCCAAGTTAAAATAGTAGAAGGACAAACTTCAAAACATAATCAAACAGGGTGAAAAACAATAGGTTTTTTTTCTCTCTACCTTTCTGGATGGAATTAAGACTCATGTTATACAGACGCAACTTGATGAAAAGAAAGTATGACACACAAGAAATTAAAACATCACAACATAACTTACATTCTTATTTTCCATGGTATATTTACATGTCTTCCAGCTCTAAAGGAACATTTTGAGACTTGACCCATGGCTTTGCATACTAAATTAGTCATAAAACCAGGGTTCCAACTAAACTATAAGGGTAACAAATTATATACTATTAGCAAGTCTGAAGACTGTGTTTGATGAAGAACAACAATATAGGCAAAGAGGCATTCAGAACAAGGAAGTAAGATGTGACAAGGTGTGGTTCATAAAAAAAATCCACAAAAAAACCCCAAACAAAAAAAAAATCCAAAAAAACCCCCAACAAAACCACAAACCAAAACAAAAAAAAAAACACAAACCAACAAAAATCCCCCCAACAAACCCAAACAGTAGAAGACAGAGGCTTGCTTAAAAAAATCTGGGGACGCTACTTTAAACACAGAGTACTTGCAGTTCCTTCACTTGTTATTCTGAAGCCCCAACTCAGAACCAGCTCTCAAATCTCTGAAAGACTTGTGTTGTACTTTGCCTTTACCAAATGAACTTCTAAATAATCAGTAGAGACTGAAAATGAACCAATGATAATTTTATAGGTCTATATTAGTAGCCCAAAAAAAGTGTTTAAAGATCTAAACAGAAGGTATATTAGAGGTTCTTCCCATTCAGTAAACACTGAAAAGCACACAGAAAACGATTGTCCAAACTATAGTGCGCATTTGAATTTAGAACACATGTCATCCTTACTGCCTCCTTGACCAGTGAATCCTATCCTTCCTAATGTTTTGGAGGAGTCTGAGATGGCGCCTGCACAATTTGATTTTGTGTAAAAATACACACCAAATCTGATTTCTGCTACATTAAGGAGTTCTCTGGTAAAATATATGATGCCTGGAATGAAATAAGCTGTAGTTCTAGAACAAGTCTTTAAGCTTACTTCCTTTAGTATTTGACCACTAGTATTAAAGACTACTGGATCAAAATACAGTTTTAATTGGATATATAAGACATGATACAGTGATATAGTCAAACCACAGGTTAAATGCTAAAATATAACATTGATTTGTATTCTTTTACTGGAAATATTTGTAATATGAAGCTAGGATATAATACACTCATTTTTAATGCATATTCAGTGCAGAGGAAAGCTACTGCTGTCACCAGCTTACACTCAAAGTCCGTTCATCAAACAAATGCTAGATTAATTGGTTTGCTGTTTCACAGACTAAAATGAGATTATAGATGAAACTAATTCTCATTAATAGTGATGCAATGTTGATTACAGAATCATTTCTTATACTGCTTATTGTTAATGCATGCGCACACAAAATTGGCCTGCCAGAAAATTGTTTTAAAACAGCCTGAAGTAAGTCTAATAGTTTAGTGAATTTTTATGTGCATGAACTTGTCCAAGAGCAGAAAATTTCAGTTCCATCTAAAAGACTTTCTGATCTTACTGGCTGAAATGTTTGCACTAATAAGAACAGAGTGGACAGAGAAAGGGAATTTCATTTTGCAGCTAATTTTTAACATTCTTGTTTCTCAGGAAAAAGAGGAAATGGAAAATGGGAATGTAAAGGAATAAAAGAGCCTGGAAGAATCCAGATGGAACATGGAACATGCAACAGGAAAAGGTAGTTAAACTGGAAAAATGTGAAATATGCCAGACAGGAAGATATCTGAAGCAAGAAGTCAAAAAGTCAAACCAGCTGAAAAGTTACAACTGCAAGACAACACGATCATAGTGTTTGGTTCAGATGTTACTCTAGAACTAAAACTAAAGTTTGGAAATACTTCAGAGCACAGAGAGACTACATAGGAAGAGGAACAGTTTGATTTCATTTGAAATAGTATGTGTTTTACTCACAGATACTGTAAGGCTCAAAAGGACATTTCAGTTTATGCATTTTGGAGGATCCATGTATGAAAAGAATTCTTGAACTGTAAAGAATCCTTCACATTAACACTGTCACTCATTTTTACCAAAACCTATGCTTACCTCATGACAACAGTGGCCTGATTCAGATTTCAACTTAGATGAAAGGACTCTACAGTGACCTAACCAGATCAGCTATCACCACCTTTTGTAAATAGAATTTTGATACAGTGTAGAAATGCTGTTCTTGAAGAAAATTTAGGGAGGGTTCATGTAAACATAATTTCATCACTACTAAGTGCAATCTATTAGTCCTATTGAGCTTACTTTTTGGCCAGTGGAAACGTAAGCTCTGGAGCCATAGTTAATCTCAATGCCCTTGAAAAATTGAACTAGTCTGAGAAAGCATCAGGAAGTACTGTTGGTTCCTCTAAAGCAATAAAATCTTTAAACAGCCTGCACAGGGTAAATCACCTTAAGTTCCTTCAAATATCTGCATATATATATATATATATTTATAAAAGAGTAAAATCTGTGTGTTTGACAAATAAGTTATAAAAACTAACACAAACTCTTTACATGCTTTCCTTTAGGATATCTGTCATAATGAAAGATTCTTCTTATTGCCTTTTGTTTTCTCCCAGATGACTCAATTGTCATCTTTGATGCGATTTGAATGTGCTAAAAAAGGAGTATTTTCTCTTATGGTCTTCAAAAGCCATGCTGCTGGGATACACGGACTCTTAACTGCTTGTTCATTTAATGATCTCATTTCTCAATTTCTTTCAATCCAAAATCATGCACACTGTCAAAATTTCCTCATTTCCTAGTTCCAATTTCATCGTAACCTTTATCATACCAGAAATGGGATCAAATTATATTCTTAAATTTTATTAATCAGCAACCTGGTTGTGATTTCCATTGGAAAACTAGTAACCTTTTGTACATGTTTTATTGCCAGACTTATAATTATTGTTCCCCATTTTCCTAGACTTTTTTCTTTTTACCTCCAGTTCCTTTGTATCCCATTTTTCTTTTCTCTTTAGCCTTTTCTTCTTTTGTTTGTCAGAAATCCTCCCATGATTTGCTGTTCCTGCCACGCCCCCTGCAACTTAATCCCTGATTGTACAAGTAGTCAATCCACAAGAGCTGCACTGATACCTTTTATTTTCTGGTTATGTGCATTTCTAGGACTCCAACACATTTTGTCTGGACACCCTTTTTCCAGATTTTGCTTGATTACTTGATTCACATTGGATATGGATATGAAACCCAGCCACAGCAAGGCAAGCAGCTGCACTTTCAAAGCCTGAATACATTACATACATCACAAGCTCAAATCCAAATTTGAAACTAAACACAGTAAGGGAAATGTAAGGATATGAATGTAAAACATTAAGCCAGAAATTGATTCCTCAGAGTTTTCTGGAGTTTCCTCAAGTCTTCTGGGCATGTGGTGTTTCACAAGAACACAAACAATACAAATTACATTAATGTGATTACAGTAAATAAGAGTATCAATGGGTTTAACACCCTTAAAAGTTATTTCCCCAGCAATCAGGCAACCAAGGACAAGTTTTCATTGAAATCCTATATAATCTTTGTGATATCAATGTTCCAAACAGACCCAAAAGGCAACTGTGGCTCTGGGCATTAGTCTTTTTTGTTTGTTTAAATAATGTGTCAGAACATATATTTGACTAATATGAAAAGGCAGTAGGTTGTAACAAGATGACAATATGAAAGAAAATATCAGAGAAAGAATAACCCTTCTCCTTACTTGTACTTGACAAAACCTTAAGACTTTGCAGGCAGGCAAGAAGATTCTGTTGCTATGCAGAAAGATGCAGTCACAGAATGACTTCCTAAGAGTTGTTACAGAAAAAGTTGCCAGCAACTGGACAGATTTCTGAAACCCAGACAACGGAAGTGTTTGAAACCCTCTGATGCAGGTCACTATGCTTTTCCAGTGAACAGAAGCTGTTATATCCCGCCTTTCATTGATTTGCCATTACTGAATGGACTCCTCATTTTAACAAAACATATTGTTATATTCTAGATAAATCTTTGACAATTCCAACATATGGAATTCAGTTGCCACCATTAATTTCAGTCTGGTACTTATCAGCAGAAGCTTTTTTCCCCTGCAAGAACCAATTTATTTAATTGAATAGTTTAGAGAGCTCCAAAACCACATACAAAAGACGGGTTATAGCTAATAGCGTTCAAATATACTTAAAAGCTTGAATCATTAGCAGTTTCTCAAACTAGGAATTTATAAGCGCAAACCAAAATTTATTGCAAGCTAGTCTTAGCGGTGTGATTTTTCACAAATCTAGGAAGCAGTTAAGATAATATTCTGTGTGTAGGAATAAAGCTTGCACTTCATGCTTTCCTTTCACTTCCCCAGTTTTTGGTGTTCCTGGAATATCACACACATCAGTTCCTCAATTCAGTATCTGAGTATGAACATCTTAAGCACATTTATTATCATAATTTTCTTAAAAGGTAAATAAATCCAGTCCTTCACATTTTACAAAAAATTGAGGCATACAATTCCAGAAGAACATGTATGCTATCATGGGGTCCCTGTGCATTAGAAGAAATAGGCCTCCAAGGATGGCACGTAGGAAAATGCTTCAGTGACATAGCTATAAGGAGATCACAGTCCTACACGCAACACACACCTGGAGGTTAGGGAATCTCATTTATAACTCTCACCCTTGCAAATATTTTGAGATTTCCATGAAAAGTAAAACAATTTCTGTAGATGACTCACTGCAGAATTCCTTGAGGATAAGCAATGAATTACTTTCAAATCAACTACAGGGGGGACTATCCAATTTCTTTAAATCCAACCACTGAGCTACTGAATGAGAACACTGGTATTACCACCACTTTTCCTCTGATCAAAGAAGTTCTGCACATGGGTGGGTGGGGACTAGGTATGTATGTATGTCATAAGATCAAATACTACAAATGAGAAATGAATGAAGAATATCAGCAAACTTAGTTCCTCTTAGATTATGCAAAAAGAAGTGGATAAACTGATTCTTAAGATTTTAAAATCGCTGCCTCTGACTCACATGGCAGTGGAAAGCAATATCATACTGACCTGTTAAATGGTACCATTAACCTGAGATTATCAGTGTTCAGAAAAAAGGCAAGAAGGAATTAAGTGCAATATACTTCTTCAGAATTATGACAAATGTAAAAAAAAAAATTAGGGAAAACCTCAGTTTTTCTGAAGAACTGAAGCAAAGCTTGCAGAAATCAATGGTAAGATTGCTATCAATATGTTTGGAACAGGTCCAAAATTATTCTCTCTGACATTAACATAAAGAAATTGCAGCTGTTTGCATTTACATTTCCATTTAGCAACAATGGAAGAATGTACTAAACAGAACACAGTTAACCCTTTCTCTGGCATGCTTTACATGAATAGCTTTTTTAATTCCTTATCTTTGTTTCTGGAAAAGTATATCTATACAATTAATAACAAATTGTCTGTATGGAACCACAGGGAAATACGGCATTTTAAATTATTCAACAAGTGAAGCTGTTGTCTAAATGCTATCACCCTTAACTATGAAGTAAGGATGCAGGAGCTTCCTAAGAAGTCAGGAGCTTTCTAAAAAGACAAGTATATAATGTACTATAAACTTTAAGGATAATAAAAACTGAAGGTCAAATCCTGAAAGTTCTGTTTGTCTTTTTAAAGAAAACTTCTATTGACTTCAGTGAAAATTTCTTGAGTTAAACAAGGTTAAGCATCTCCAGATCGAATCTATTAATTCCAGTTAAACGTAAATGCAATACGGTACAATGGTGATGGCAGCCAAGATCCAGATACCTTTACTTCAGGTGAGAGTGTGTGATCCCAGTCCTGAATTATGACTGAAAAACCTAAAACAATATTTAGCCTTTACCTTGATGTTGCACAAGATGACAGCTACTGTACAACCCATAGATACAGTGTATTTAATAAGATATAAGATGACATACCTATCAGATGGATGACTAAAACTAGACATAATTACTTGTCTTAGTATTTACACTGGTTGCAGACTTACTCCTGGATGGGTTTTTAATAATTTCTGCATATCGTTACGTGCCACAAATAGTTATACTCTAACATAATAGAAATCACCAAAAAAAATATTTGTTGAATTCTGAATAAACCCATCAAGCTTTGTAGTGACTGTTAGAAAACCATACAAACCAAAACAGGAATATTTGTCCTATTTACATACTGTGATACATAATGCAAGCTAAAACATGAATGGAAACAAGAACAAAAAGAAAGCTAATATGATATTAAATACTCATAGTGTAACATCTCTTTCCCATTCTTTCTGTATGTTTTCTATTCCAGAATATATTAAACTGCTGAACATATGTCAAAAAATCCACTCTGCTTTACAGGATATATTTATGTAGTTCAGATCATGAAGTATGAAAAAGAGTCCTAACCAGTGTAAATGCATATGAATACTGTGCTCATTCTAGCACAGCAACTTTCTAGTTGTTTGTTGAATAACCCTTCAAATAATAGGGCTAAAATAAAACGACAGTAAAATTCTTTTACTAGACATAGAAACAACCAAATCCTCCTCTGAGAGAGTGGAAAGCTTAAGCAACTCACCTGAATTCATAACTTGTGTGAGCCTTAATATTTAATTAAACAATTGACTACTAGACTCTTAATTATTCCAGCGCACTTCACATAACAGATGTTTTTTCATCTACTATAGAAGGTTTTGAAACAAACCCAAAGACCAAAACACATCTGGAGTTTGCAGATATCTGCATTTGCAACTTCCAGTTAGTCCCATTTTTGTTGTAAGCCACGTCAAAACACCACAGTGATATACACCCTGAAAACTCAGGAAATTTGAAATTAAATCCATATATAAAAAATTTACAGCTGCAAGTGTTTTTGTTACAATGTATCTTGTCCCAAAGCACATAAAATTATTCAAAGCAATCTTTAGTATAAGCAAAGCGTAAACTCATATATGACAATTATTCAAAGGGTTTTGATTTTCACTGTATTCCAACAGTCCAAATTATAGAGACAGCAAGTATCACTGATTATTTTTAGTATCCTGGAACCAGCCGATCAGCAACAAGTTTTCGTGGCAGGCACACACATGCAATGAGATTATAAATTATTTTCCCCAAGAGAAGGGTCACTAATAAGACTGGATCTAAAATTTAGGTCACTTAATTTTAAGACTCAGATAATGGGCTAAAAAAAAAAAAAAAAAGAGAGCATAACTTCATAACATAAATTCAATCTTTTTTTACCACAAACATTAGCACCACTGTAAGGTTGCAAAGAGTAAGCTGCTTGTAAAATGAAATGATCTAATTGTAAAACGCATTTGATATCTCCTTGCAGGGAGGTTATTTCTAAAAGAAAAATAAAATGTTCTGTATTGCATTATGAAGTTATAAAATTTCAGCAATTAATTTTTAGTGCTGTGTGAGTTCTGATGTCATTGAAAATATAAATTTGTAAAATTTCTTTTAAGTATGACTTACTGATTCTATTTCAAACACACTGCCTGCCTTTATTTGCAAATGTATTTGCAATACCAGAACTATCATACAATCAAAGAAACTTTTCTTCTTTAATGTTCACAGATTATGAGAGAGTGGGAAAGTCCTTTAACTCTTTGACAATCATATGAGAAAATGCATAGCCTGATAAGGTCAGAAATACGCCGTTTGGCTTGTCTTACACAGAAATAATGTATTATGAACTCATACTCCTAACTTTTTCTAAGTACTAGAGAAGGTTCTCCTAAAAGAATATACCAATAAATTTTCCACCCACATGGCAAAGAAATATTTTTTTAATGTATTGGAAATCCCTCCCCTCAGTCTTTGGCAGGGTCTGTAACTTACCATTTCCATTCTCTACTGCGGCCAATGGCTCTCTGCAGATTGCTGTCTTTCTCAAGGTATTCATAATCCTTTGAACTTCTGCCAGCAGCACCGCTTGCATTGCCTCAATAATCTGTCATAAATTCAAGTTATTATTTGGATTATATCAGTACTTCAATTATTTGTCTAAGCATTTGACAGTTTTAACTAGTACAAAGTTTTAAGATTGTTTCAGTGAATGTCATTAGAAAGTCAACACTTAATATCTTTCAGACAGTGATAATCGTGTCTCTACATACATATTAAGAAATAAATGGTAATTGGATAGCAATAAAATGGTGCAAGTTGTCAATCATGACTGCCTCCCACTAATTAAACACTCATTTTCTTTAATCTCAAAACCAGAATCATTCATCTACTGCTTCCTTGATTTCCAGGGCTTATGACAATTTACATTAGTAACGTATGTGGTGATAACAACTAATAAGACGTATCTTAATTTTTTTTCTATGATGTGGGCAAAAATGCTTCATAGACTCAGTCAGGACCTTGTATTTTGACTTTTTTAGATTTTTTTTTGTCTAGCCTCTCCCTGAAAAGCTTAAAGAATGTTTTATTCGTGGTGATCCTCTATTCGTCTAGCTCAAATACAGTAATACAATACGTTTTTTTGTCTAACACAAAGAGAAATACCATTCCTCAAACTCCTTTTATCCAAAAGGAACATCTGCCAGAATTATGAACAGCCTATAAATGTCACTTGCAATAGCTGATGCACCACATAGGGGTGTTAAGACAATGCAGTGTGGAGACAGTATGATGGAGTTATTACTTTCCTTTACTTTAGCAGCGAAGCCCGAGGAAAACTGGGAAAGTCTGAAGACCTAAGATGTTTCCAAAGCATGTGAAGACCTTACACAATGGACCCAAACTTTTCCTATCCTTACTCAGTCTAAATTTCAGCATGGTGCAGAATGGAAGCATGCATACCTTCTCCTCGTTTGGTATTTCCTTCAGAAAATAAATACAATTTTTTCCCCCTCAGGAAGGTATTAATTCTCAAGTACAAGAAATTTCCTGAAAGACAGAATCTAAAGTTTTCAGGACAGCGTATTCCACCTCAACTTAAATATGAATTTAAATATGTTTATATTATAAACATTTTCTGTTTATATGATAAACAATCTATTGAAAAGTATTTAAGTTTAATATGAGTTGAAGTTGATATGCAGACTCCCTCAAACTGCCTGGAAGAGAGACAGTTTCATCTCACTAATCAAGTACAGTGAATTTGTGGGCTGTCCTCGGTCACATATCTAGCTGCCCTTGTAAATTCAAATGATTAAGCAGAACAAAGGCTGTAGGTGTCCTTTGTGACAAAATCCTTTATTGTAGATAAGTATACCATCGTCAGGTCCACAGTGTGAAAGTTCACAACAAGTGAACCCAGCCCTGTGTGTTTTAACACAGCACAAACCTTCATCTTGTTATAATAGCACTTTATTTTACAGGGGAAGCCAAAGGCAGTTTCCAATTCCTCACATCCATATAACCCTGAGCTTTGGGGATTACAGAACCTGACTTCACAGCAGACTCTGGCAGTATATCTACAATAATTAAGAAAAAGGGAATCACAGACATGCTGTCATTGTCCCAGGAAAATTTTTGAAAAAAAACCTCAGTTCTTACAGAGGTACAAAAAATAACTCCATACACCATGTGCTTTTCATGGTGTTCTGATCTGCTAAGAACCTGTCACTAATCTGGATCAGATATTTATTACCTGTACCACTGCTGTGTATGCTAGCCAGGCAGCGTTTGTAACATGTAATTTCCTCTAACATCTTAAAATGAAATAAACAACTGTAGCAAATGGCACATATTGTAGAGGCACCTGTACATCTCTGTATGCTACTTGTCTACCACTTTTTTGAATCTGCATTTCCACAGTGCTCAGTGTAGTTTCACATGTTTAATTTTGTCCTTTCACTGCACCTTCCCCAAGAATTCCTGTACCACATCTATCATTATCACAGAGTTTAAAAATCTCCAGCAGCTTTGCTTGTTTCTAACACGAATCTACATGAGCACCTTTCATTTTCTCGGATAGTTTCTACTTTAGCGTCCTTCTGGATTACATATATATTGGCTGTCTTGTTGACTGCTAATATGTGTGTTCATTTTTTCCCCCCCCATAATTATAATCACTATTGTAGAGCTGCTTTTTAGTTAGGATTGTGAAATATGACAGAAATTATGCTTCTGCTATGCCTGAGAAAGTGTAAATAGCACATGTCTAACTATAAATACAGATATTAAGGAGCAAAAGGTAATTTTGACTCTGCAGTAGCCATACTAGAGAACTATTCAAAAGGACAAGTGAACAAAAGTTTAGGCAAGCTGTACTGTTACACCTATACTGAGTTATATGGGCTTTCCTTTCTATGCTTTATCAGTTATTTCCAAGGATTACTATTCTCTTTATAATGAGTGGGTCTAAGGAGAGAAGACAACACACATCACTCCTGGTTATTGTTCAGGCCATAACCTCTACAGGGCTGCGCCTTGCAGAAACTGCCTCCCAGATGCCTCCATAACAGTCCCATTGGGGAGCAAAAACATACAGATCAAAACACCAGACTTGTATTATCCAGTTTGCTCTCCTCTAATTCTGGATACTACCTGTAAAGAGAGTCATCTAGACACTTGTACTGAAGTCAGTTGGCTTCAGATAGCGTCAAACACTGTAAAAGCAAATGCATTCAGAGCTTGTTAGAGAAATTACTGTAAACTTAGGCATTAATAAAGAAGGTACTAGTTAATCATTACTACTCTCCACAATAGCCTTAACCTGAAGTGGTTTATTCTTTAGAAGTAAAGCCCTTTGTAATATATCTCAGGTTCATCCCATCTTATTTTAGGTATTAATGTAAATGAAGTAACTGAAAGGAAAAAAATACAGGTGCACTGCAGGAATCAACAGAAAGAGAAGAGAAAGTCCTGAGATGATTAATTCCTCCTAAAATCTCAGCAGTCCCTTCACAGTGTTTAGCATTTTCCACCGGTGGAAGAGGGAGGCTAAAGCAACTACATTCTTCATCCAGATGTTTATGTCAGAAATCTAAGTATGGCATCAACAGTTTTCCAAGGGGAGACTTTGTTAAATTGGTAGCTGATAATAGAGGGTACAGACTTTCTTGTACAGAAAAGGAATACTGCAACATCAGGATGGCAGTGGAGGACTTCCAAATCAGGACCTAAGCGTATGCTGAATTTCTGATGATGCTCCTAAATTAATACATCCAAATTCTAACAAGGTCTTATTACTTGGGATTATACACCAGGACCAGTGCAAGTTTAGAGCTGGCTCATGTCCAGATAGCTCAGGACTAGGAGGAACAGATGTATGACTCCAACAGATTGTGAAGGCATTAGTAATAAATCTGATGAAGCTCAGCTATTTCTATACAGGTATGTCACACCACAGAACCATGATACTGCTGTACATAACAGAGGAGCAAACTGCCGAAGCCCCATAGACTGATAGGCACCCTCTGAGTATGAGAGACTGCCCGAGTGTCGTCACGTAACTAAAATCCTTGACTACAGATATGAAGACTATACACTTAACATTTTGTTAGTGGAACTACTGACTACTTTGTCGAGATTAGCACTGAAAACGGGAAGGCATCTATGGAGACACGGTCATTTACTCTTTTTTACAACTGGTTGTCCAGCTCAGGGAGTAAGAAATATTGTAGAAGGAAGCTTACTTGGTCTATAGTCATTTTGTGAAGAGATAAAGGACTTCAGTCTTCAGGAAAGTCAACCCAACAAGAACTAACTTCAATCAATGAGATTTAAAAAAAGATCTTAGAGCAGGAAAAAAGGAAGTAACTTATTTCATATTGTATTCTTCCTCTTGAAATGCCTGAATATAGGAAGTACA
Source organism: Phalacrocorax carbo (assembly GCF_963921805.1). NCBI lineage: Eukaryota > Metazoa > Chordata > Aves > Suliformes > Phalacrocoracidae > Phalacrocorax > Phalacrocorax carbo. The sequence continues at coordinate 14,893,653 of NC_087519.1, forward strand.
GGGAGAAGGCATTTCAATGCCTATCATTTGAAGACTAAGGAGGCATGAAGAGCAAGGAAGTAATTATCAAAGAAGTCCTTCTAGTGGAAAAAATATCCTTATATCTGCTAGAGTCAGCAACAGACAACACATTTTGATTACACTACAGTTGGGACTATTCTGTTAACTTTTAAAGTTTTATTTTAACATTCACCCTTTCAACCAAAAAGGTTCCCTAAAACAGCAATAAATATAGCAGTAGTATTCAAAAAAAACTGAAATCTAACCGAATACCTACCACAGATATAACTGAAGAACAGGCAATTTTAAATAGAGAGTAAGGAGAATTAAGGGCAGAAATGTAACTACTTTTTCATTATATTAAATGTTTCAGGGCATTTTTTTTTTTAATCTATCTGAAAAGATGAGAAGGCTTAAGTAATTTCTGGGTGGGATGGGAGTGTGGCAACAACAAGCTATATTTTATCTGAAAGAATAGCAAAACACATGAAGATGACCTTTCTTTCAGAATCATCTGGGGGAAAGAAACCTAGAAAAATATTTTTAAATATATGCATTTTTAAATTTTAAGACAGAAAAAGACCTTCCTCAGCCCTTCAACAAGTTGGTAGACCCCTGATCAATCATTTGCAGCAGGTTTTTTCAGTTTCCTTGTTTGCACAGAATCTGTTACAGTACTGTAAGGAGAGGAGGTATTAATAAATGGCAAGTCCTTTGGGTCTGAGACTCAGTATCCTCCACTGAAGATAACAACAACAAAAATGTTTTTAAAGTGGGTATCTAGCGATGTTTTGGGTTAATGTACATGAGTGCTTAATCTGGCTGCTTGTGATCAATAAATTGGCCATAAATCTGTGTTTGGATAAAGAAAGGTTTAACAAAGCCACCCTACTATCAACAAAACCTATAATTTTGTATAAATCACTGGTTGCTGAATACCCACACCTATTGTCAACATCACAAATTACTTGAATGTTAAAACGTTTATGGCAGTTTGGCTGCAACAACCCGAAATCTTTACTACATAAGAGGTTAACCAAGCTTATTGCAACTACAAAGCTGTGTCTGAATAGTGACAACATTTGAGAAACATTGACTGCATGGTATTTGCAGTACTTGACAATTCAGTATCTTAAATTTCAAGTCTTTTGAGATTAAGAAAGGTGTGAGGCAGCTTGTTCCACACCTTACCTTCCTGCACACTACCCTCCTGTGGTAGATAAGACCATTATCATGGTATAAACTGATCAGTCACTACATTCATTGGAAAATACAAATACATAGATCTCACATAATCAGCTATGCTACAAATACAAATTTCATGGCTATACAACTCTACTCCTATGAAAAGTTTCAGTGGCTGACCATGTGAGCAAGGGATTATATGGATTTCACATGACAATGGCAGCTATTGAAACTGAGGTCCTATATTCATTTTTTTTATTAAAAGGATTCAAAAAAGGAAAAAAATCATATTGTAAGAGAAAGGGGAACAGTTTGTGAGGGAAGAATGCTGAAATCATACGGAAGATGTGCAGACATGGGTATATGATAAACCACTATAATAAGCTCAAGATAAAATGTTGACTTCAATTGAATATGAACACTTGCAGAAACCATTACTGTCTGTCTAATAGAAGAGGGGACTATCACTGAAGTACCGCTGTACACCTCAGCTCTGGAAAATATTCTTCGCACTTGAAAGGCAGCACAGGGTTGTGGTCAATTTTAAAAGTAACATCATAAAATAAACTTGTAACAGCTATTTCCCTTTTCTGGAGTAGAATCCCTTGCGGTCATGGTATACTGTCTTGAGTTTTGTCCTCCCTAACATTAAGTCACTCAAGCAACCGCACAACTTCATTTAAATGCATATTTCCAAAATGAAAAATGGTCTCTAGGTTTCACTGTTCAGACTACTTCACAGTTACCTGTCATCTCTCAAGAAACAGTAATTTATCTCTGAAGATATCAGATTCTTCACTAATAAGAGGCATGAGCTTCATCTAATCTAGGAACCCTTAGCAACTTCTCTAAATTATTCTTGAAGAGTGTTCTAATAAATAAGCACTTGGGATTAATTATTTATCCCTTTAAGAAGGCATTTTCTGTTTCTTTGATAATAATTTATTGGTATATGACACCACCCTTATTTTGGTCTTTATTTTCCTGGAGCATAAAACAGCATTTGCAATTTAAGTAACATCTGTTTGTTAGAGAACTGGTAACTCATTTTTTAAACACATACTATGAACAAGATCACCTAGATTAAAGACTAGTAGGACAGTTACTTTTCTGTATCTAAACATGTACTTTAAGGCAAAATAGCTTCATGAGTAGCATAGTTCATACTGAAATAATAACCTGCTTTCCATAGATCTGAATGGCATGATTTATGTAATAATTTCATCATAAATCCATAACTAGTATGTGACATTATAGATTCCAAATACTACATTATAGCCAATGTTATGTAAGAATTACATTTCAACAACTGACACAGGCTATTTCCTACCTTTATAGATTGGTCACTCCAACAACAAATGAGTTTCAGCAATGAAACACTCCCAAAGTCCGGGGAATAATATCTACTTTCACCTGAAAAACACATACGTAAGTTATGAGCTGATAATATACATAGGACACTGCAAAGAGATATTTAAAATTTTAAATTTTTCACTTCAGCAACATACCTGAAAAGACCTGAAAAAGCATAATTTCTTAGAATGTGTTTTCGTCAATATGCAATAAGCATAAAGTGTTCAGGAAATATATTGTTTGAACACTTATTCTAAACTGGATTAGTCTTTTTTTTTTTTTTTTTAAACAGAGCTCTGGTATCCCACAGAGTATGTTTTCATAGTAATTTTCTAAAGGTATTGAGAATACTTTCCGATTTGGACTACTTAACTGTGGATTTTGTTATGTAAATTTAAAGCTACACGAATATGTGTTTCTTCACCTTTAAAACAATAGTACAGTCTATGCAAAAATACATTTAATAACATTTTGTATAGTTACAGTTCTATCTGATTTACTTTTCTGCTACGGGGCAACAATACTGGTGTGTGGTCAAGATGTCAAATAGCTAGTGACTCACCAGTTACGGTTGCAGTCAAAAGAGATGTTGCATTTATGGATTTGCACGTGAATTTTATTACTACCCATCCTGATTTTTTCAGATTATTTTCATAGCAAGGCACAGTTTGAACTGCCAGCTGTGCCGGTTTAGTCCACTACTACTCATTTGGACTTCAATAGACAAATTTGACATCTCAGTACTTTACTAAAATGTTTGTTGCAGACATGTAAGTTGGGTAAATTGGTTGCACAATCCTTTGAATTGACGCAAGAATCTGATTACCAGTACCATAACATGTCTTGAGAAGAGGAAACTGAATTGTAAGTAGCAGCTATAAGTGTTTCAGTAACACCAAAGTTCACAAGTATCCTGATCACGCAATGCATAGTCATTCACTTAAATATTGGATTCCTGCAGCAAAGACTAAAGCTTGAAAAACAAACAAAAAAACTCAACCCAAAAATCACATAAGTACCTGCACATTGCCAGGTGAAGAGGGCACACTAGTGTAGTCTGAATGGGAGCAGTATGCTATTCATTAAGTGACCATAAAAATGTAACTATGTCGATATCTAATGTTATGTATAAACATGTATACAAACATACACATAAGTATGATCAGAAAAGGGAGAATGAAAAAGGAAAAAGGAAAAAAGAAAACTAGAGCATTTAATATCATTTTAGAGAAAGACGGGGTAAGAGCCAATATTTTATCCTCTCTCATAGCTGACATGACACATACCATAAAACAAAATGTAAAGGCTAATATGAAAACATAAAAAGGGATGGCAAAATGAAAGAGGCAGAACTGATGATAATGAGGTAAACCTCTCACATTTTAATTCACATTTTATGTGATTTCTTTATATATCAGGACAAATTTTGCTTTTTTCCTTTTTTCTGCCATAAATGGAAACTTCGCTGTGTCAAAACTCAGTGTTATTATTTCAAACCTTCCTCTCCAGTTTACAACTAATTTCTTTAGTATGAACCTACTTAGTTTGCAGTTGAAATTCCCCTGAGGGGAAATCCTGTGGAATAGAACCAGCTCTTCAAAATTTTGGACGTGAGGAAAGACTTAAGCAATGCCAACTTGAATTAATAGCCTTTATAGTTCTTAGTGACTCAAGACCTAAGGTGAGACTATTTGGGTCTAATCACAAAATGGTCTTTCAGCATGCGTCCCCATTGATCAAGTGTAGTACAGCCAATACAGTACCTATCATCTAGCCTTGTCCTCTGTTGCAGTACTTCAGTTTCATGTCCATGTATGCAAAAAAGCATTAAAGACTCCTGTTTTAATTTGGTTTTGTTCCCATATCTCTGCACACATGTAAACGTATATAGAAAGTCCAGAAATGTCAGCAGAATCAAGATTTAGCATTGCTTATTCTGCTGTCCAGTGCGTCTTTGATGCTAAAGAAAAGGTCATTCATAAAATGTCTGAGATATCTGCAATTCTCAGACAAGATTTTAATTTGCAGATCCAAACAACAGTGTGAACTAGGAGATATTCGATATAACTTTACCTGAGAAGTTTTAGGTTACTCAGTAAAACTATTTTTATGTCCACAAATATTTTAGTCATCTTTTCACCATTTCCATGCCTTTCATCTACTTATTTACTATGGTCACTTGATTTAATGTTCCACCTCTTTCTTCCAACAGGCATTTCTCCTGTCATTGTAAGTTCTACACTTATGGCACATTTGTATGTGTCAGAGAAGGAAAGGTACACTACAAACCGATTTTAGAAGGGGATATTAAGGCTTATTTACATAGCAGAGGGCCAAGATTTAACTTGAAAGAATTTTTGTTACCTATCTAGAGAGGACTTAATCTGTAACAGGAACACTATTTTTGTTAGGGAATATATACTGACAAATATCCATATTCTATTTAGGTTTTTATTTAAACATTTTTTGGTTAGTTGCATCTGTAAAAATAGAGTGGCTTGCAAAGCCAATATTGGCAAACAACTGCCTGTGGGACATTAACATGAAGCGATTACCTTATTCCACCCCAAGCCAAAAGTCTAAGGACTTTATTGAACAGTCAAGGTGACTCTTGTATTACTAAGGCAACAGTTTGCTTGAAGGGTTGTATATATTATTGGGCACATACTGGTGATGAGGGAGTTGGGGGAGGGGGGAGACAACAGTGTTTGCCTTATTACGTTTCTGTTTTTAAGATTGCTAGAAAATATCTTTAGAAACTTGGCTGAATGTTTTGCCATCACAGGAAATAAATTCCTTGATTCCAGTATTACTTAACAGTCAACACTTTATTTACATGTTTTTATAACATTCACAGAAGAAAACAGAAAAACCCCATTTCTGTATTTGCAAAATAGACCTGTCTGAAGCAGAAAAGTATAATTTTTTTTTTCATTATTAAATGATTAATTTTAGCAACAAAAAGCATGCAAAACCACCCCCACACTTAAAAGTTAATATTGCCACTCCTCCATATACTTACTGCTTGGTAACTCTCCAGAAAAACTGGGAAATGAAGGTGTTACTCCTTCTATATTTCGCCATTTTTCATGTACAGTTTCTGATTTCTGTGGACTAAAAGAATATGAAACTATTGAACTAAACCTGAACAAACTAACAAAAATCTTATGTCTTAAGGTAGGTTTTTTTAAAGATGAATACTCTGTTATCAATTACTATCAACCATAATTTATTATCTCCTCAAAAGTTGCTTGTATTCTTTTGCCCATAACTTGGTATTGAAACATTCACATGAACACAAAGGTACTAAACAGTACACCTTCCATTTGGCTCAAAACTTACTATAGTTAACTTTTATGATGTATTAAAGAAACAAAGTCATATGCGAAGGACTGAATCAAAATACCATTTTCACAAAGGACTTATGCTGCTTTCTCTATTACATAGGAAAAAAGTTCAAGGGAAACCAAAAGCTTTATTTTATAGGTTTCCATTTTTCCAGTGTTAAATGATTTAGACTATTATTGCAATACTTGGGATTTCAGTAGATGGCTACAATTTAGGAGACTAGTGTGTATATCTACTGCTCTTCAGTACTTTGTTACTGACTCACTCAGTAATCTAACCCTTGAAGATAAAGGATATGGATAGAGGGGAAAGGAAGTGAAAAAGGTCTCCAAACCCATGCACTATTTCTTTTAAATAAATTGGCTATAGTGACCCCGCACAAAGTATGTTTAGGTGTAATTTTAAAATAATATATTTCACCTTTAAAGTTCACTACAATCAACAGTAAGTGAGAATATTTCAAAAGCTTTGCAATACTAAACTCTGTAAGCTTTCAGCTTGAGAGCTTTTAGTTACAGACACAAAGCTCAAAAGGCAGGAGGAAACAAATTCTTTGAAGATCTTTTCTTAGTAGCTTCTTCCTGCTTCTGTCTTACTTTTATAACCTGACATATTTTACTGCAGGTGCCTTTATTTTCACAGACCAGGTCAAGTTGCAAAAAACTATAACCTGAAAGAGATCAAAACACAAGCTGAAAACTTATGATAGCAACTAGTCAACAGGTTTTTTTCAACCAAATGTTTTTCAGTGGGGAATGATGATCTGTCAAACCCATGGCTTAAGCAGAAGCATATATATACACACACAGAGACAAAGACAGAATTTCTACTCAAAATGAGAATAACAGTCTTATCCAAAAATACCCAATAGTCTATGAATTGACCAAATGCATTTCTCCAGTTCTGACTCTCCAGATTAGCAGTATGTATATGTTTGTGTGTACCATATTTAAAAAAAAAGAAATTCTTTTAACTCTCCCATAACAGCAAAATCATCTTATGCGCCAAAGAACAGGGATCTAAACTTTATTATCACATTCCCCAGATCAAGGCCATAGTTAATGGACATTAAAATAATTCTCCTTACACACCAATGAATATTTCATTGCTATATGCAAACTGGGCCAACATTAACAGAAGAAAGCTGGAATCCCAAAATCATTACTGAACCAGTAGTTAGACACTACACTGCATTGCAAGGAATAAATATACAAGTCCAGTCTCCAGCATCAAAATAAGTAGAACTATGAATATCACCTGAATACACATTAAGCAAGTGTCCTAATCCCAAAATAATCTGTTCAGATAGTCTTTCTCCTATTTTTAATTTAAAAATTTAAAAGCATTGGAGCTTGTGCCAGTGCACTAATAGAAAGTAAGCTTTCACAGGATAGAGGAACACTCATGGCTCTGCTGACAGATAAGCTACTGAAGGGAAATCAGAATGCATTTTCTCTTTCATATTAGTAACTGAATTAGTAAGTGTTTTTTGTACTGCAGTAATACTTAAGAGAACAGGACTCTCGCAAGCTGTGAAAGCTGTCCTACTAACGCCTGCAAATGCTGTGGCGAATTAGAAATCAATACATAGGGTTTTTTTGTAGTTTAGCTAAACCAACTGCTCAAAAAGGTGTGGCTACATACTGTACTTTTAGAAAGTAAACTAGACAAAACAGCATTTGCTTGGTTTCTTTCAAACCTTTAATTAGGCAAAAGTATATTATTTTAATAGCTCATCATAACAAAGAAAACTCCTTCCAACCCTGAATACAGATGAAATTATGAATAACGATAAATCATAAACACATTTAATGAATGAACACAGATTACAATAGTTCATTCAGACGCCGATTATTTGCAAGAGGAAGAGGTGAAATGAAGGCTGAATCCTAAGATCATGGCAAATAGGCCAAGTCCTATTCATGCTATGCTTATTACAAGGGAGAGGGAAGGGAAACTTCACAGGAAAGGTGCTTTTCTCTAGTTGGAGAGGGGGAGATAACTTTGCATACATGTAACTGGTTTTGATGCAATACAGAAAGTATAGATAGATTCAGTTAGCAATTTCAGACAGCAAAACTATGCCTTCAATACTCAGACACAAAGATAACATTACTACACCAAAGTACATAATTTATGGAATCAGTTGGGTTTGGTTTGGTTTTGTTTGGTATTTTTTCTTTAAAAAGAAGTATCTGAAGTGTGAAATTCTTTCCTGTGGCTCTAATCCACTTATCATACTAATGCTGACACAGTAACCTTGTCTCATTGTTTCTACCCTCACAACTTTGAGTATATGTTAAAATGATGGTTCTTGACTGCGGTGGGACATCATTTGCAGCTTTACAGAGGTTAGGAAACAGGATGAAATCCTTTACTTATCTCAGTTGTTCTTATCGTTATTAATCCGGGGGGGGGGGGGGGGGGGGAGGAGGCAGGGGGGAGGCAATTATGACTGATGTGTAAAGTTATGAAACTGTTGTTGGAAGGTAGCCACAATGAGAAAAAAACTTCCTGCACCATCAGTAAAGAAGAAAATGTCCAGGTGTGTGAGAGATGAAGAACAAAGAAAGTACAGCCTCAAAAGTAGGCAAGAGTGTGCAAGTACATCCAGGAAAAAGAATTGTGTGTTGTCTCTGTACAGACCCATAGTACTTTCAGTTGCTGCTTAGGAACTCAAGGGAAATATGGAGCTCAGGAAAAACACCAAACCCACCCCAAACAAAAGAAATCCAAGAAAAAATTAAATGGATACAACTCAAATGCTCTTATCCAGATGAGGTCATAGGGAGGCAATAGCACATGTTAGAGCATCACAAATGGTACCAAACTAAAACTTAGCTACAAGACAGCTATAAATAGGTATACTATTAATCTCTGGAAGAAGAGGTAATCCAAAACAAACCATGTCAAAATCCCAAATAAAGCATTTCAGAGTCTTTGAATATAATCCATAACTTTTTTGTTACCAAAATTTATGGCAATTTTTCTTCCTATGTTTTGTACAAAAATTTGTATGCTTTTATGTAAAAATGTAAAGCTTTTATGGCTTTACATTTCCTGGAGAAAACTTTATATAGTACAGTCTCCACCAAAAATTTGTGCATTTTTTCTTGCAACAACTTTAATACCTATAATTTTATGGGAGAGATGTTCCAAAGCCAGAACGTGTATGTCTAGAAAAACTGATTCTGGTATGATGACTAACTTCAGTTACACAACATCTTTCTTACTATATGACTCAATACAAACATAAAGTCCTTTCTTCCATGGAAAGGAATTCACATTCAAGTTGCAATTCTGGAAACAACCTTTCATATAAGAGCTCGTGTTGAATATGGACCAGTAGGCAGTGTGATTAGCAGTAAAAGTAACTGAGAAATGTGCGTCCTCTGGGATGGTGCATATCTCTTGTGATATGATGAATGTCTACAGCTTTATAGGATGCACAGATATTTGCAGCATCAGGATCAGTAAGTTGTCCCCCTTCTTGGCCCTGGGCCATAGCATCACCAACACTGAAGTTAAAAGTCCTTGAAATACTAAATACAGACCAACCTAGGTTTGCTGCACAACTGAAGTCTGTAGACAATATCCATTGCCTGATTAGTATGCTGCATTTGGCTTGGTCAAATAATGTCGACCATGTTATTTTTCCTTTAATGCTGAAAAAGCATTTAGTCAATAAATTTGTTTTGAGTAACATAAATATTACTTGGAATGGTTCTCACAACAGAAGGGCTGATGAGGTATTCATGCCCAGTAGCTACCGCTATTAGTTGGGGGTGCTGTACTTCAAATAGCGTAACTAGGACAGACTGTTCTTGTCTCTCATGTTTTATTTATCTGTGGAGCCAAGGGTTTTATGGTAAAGAAATTATACTGCTCAGAGAGTGGAAGTTAAAACAGAACAAATGTGCTAATGCATGTCTCAAAATGTGCCTGAAAAGACCTCATTATTCTACTTAGTTTAAACTGCAAGGAAAAGAGCAACCTCTGGAAAAACAGGGTGTGAAGCTGGATAATTCAAGTTCCTGTTCTGTTGAAAAAAATTTCTTGTATCAGTTCTCATCTGCTAAATACAAAAATATAAGGATACTTAACTTTATTCTGATCTCCTCTAGTTCAAATAATGTCCTATTAAAAAAGCTCTAGAGAAAGAATGTAAATGTTACTGCAAAAGTCCATATTTAAGAAAAGTGTATTTTTCACTTTTTAACCACTATAAAAGAAGAAAAGACTCATAATGCAAAGGTTCTTACCTTTCAGTTTCACCTGTAACTGCTGAAGGTATGTTAACTATCCTGTTGATTAAAGCTATTCTGCTAAATAAGAATAGCGTTTCCAATTCCTTTGTTCCATAAATATTCTTCTCAGGTCCATCCTTCTTTCCAGTTTGTCCCTCAGTTGCAGCAAGGTACTTGTTTGATAAATCAAGCACTCTTTTTGAAAGCAAGTTGATTAGTGCATGTTCTTCTAGCACACCACAATCAGTACATTTCCATCCCGGCAACATTAGTGATAGGTGGTTTTCATTTCTCACAAGTCCAAAAGAAACAGGACACTGAAGCCTCAAAATATCTAAGTGCCTAACACAAAGATTGTCAATATCTTTATCTACACCCCATGGTAAGAGACATGACAAAAGCAGTTTAGCTATATCAGTGGTGATGTTCACATCAATGTTTCCTGATGGCTGCATTCTAATCTTTCTCGAACTCTTAATTTTTTTCTGTCTTTTCATGCCACCACTTTCTTCCAAAGGCCTAGGTGCATTGTTATCCCTACAGACCTGGCTTGAACAAAGAGCATCTATTTGCCCATCTGCTGGGGATATGGAGCCAGCAGTTTTATTTCTTTTTAATGTCAGTAGCCTTTTCTCAGTAGTACTTTTGGCTCTTTCTAGAGTGTCATAGGTGTGAAACGAATTCGATGACTTCAATCCACTGAGTCGAGATGACAGCAGAAGTTCCGCAAGTTTTTCCAGATCAAATAAGAGAATATGAAAATTTGCATTGTTCCATTTTGTCTTAACTGGTAAAATCATAAAGGGCTGTTGGTTTCGGCTGGTATCAGCTGACTGAAAGAAAAATATTAAATGTCCAAACAAATCCATAGTATTCTGTCATTTTCAGGTTATCAACACAGAATTTCATATGGAATAGACCAAACCTATTACCTCCATTAAGTTCAACTGATTTATTCAGTCTTACTAAGGAAAAAGGATTTTCTTCTAAATAGCTTAAGATACACAGAGACATATGAATGTAAATACAGTAATACAGGCTCCCTAACATCTTCAATTATACAGCCATGCTGTAGATTGCATACACCTTTGCGAAAACTCCAGGCTGGTATTTCTTCTGCTAGGTCTCATTTCACGCTGAAAGGCTTTTAGGAAAGTTTTAAAGAAAACACCTTTTTTAAAAAAATAAAGCTATGGAAACACAAATCCTACAATATTGCAAAATTCTCGCAAACCTTGAGAATGTGCATGCCTTCTAGAAATTTGAAATACGTCTGAGGTAAAGACTACGCCTCTTGCCATTTCAAAACATGCAAAACTCTCTTAAAGTTACTTCACTCTGAGTTGTGTCACACAGACTTTATCAGCAACAATAAAGAACTTATGTAATTAGATCTCCAGTTATAAAATTAGTTACCCTAGATGAAAGTATTTGAGAGAAAAAGGCTACAGAGCTACTACAATGTTTGTGAACATCTGACTTCATCTTGTGCCACCCTATTTCCAACATGGATCTTTCTAAAATTCCCCATACTTTTTTTTGCCAGCTTTAAAGGCCATTCGCGGCAACAGATTTGCAGAGCATCATTGTGGTTCCACATATTAACTTGACAATTATGCTGGTATAAATACACATCTGATTACTGCTGTTAATAAATACCCAAAGAAAATATTTTATGAATCCTCGTAAAATCTGGCAGAAATGAAGATTTGAGAACAGCTACAGTTACTCACAACTTTAGACTGATATAGTAAACTATGATAAGAGTATCCTAATGATAATGAACTGTAATGCAGTTTCTGCTGAACAACATGAGGAAATGTTCAAAATAATCTTAAAAAAAATGTTTTTAAACTCAGTTTTAATCCTGTAGTTTCATTATTTAAATGATAAATCATCATTAAGAACTAAAGTTTACATCTTTTAAAATTAGAATTTTTTTTTTTTTTTTTGCCAGTGTCTTGGCATAGGGTAGATGCTATGCCGTGAGAGATTTCTGAGGAGGGGATGCCTTTGAACACATTAAAAATCAGCTCCTTATACAGCTATCAGAGAAACACTTACCTGCACAAATGCCTGTCAAAACCAATCTGTCCTGGATGTTAGAATGTTAGACAGAATGCAGTCTAAGCACACAGAAAGAATACAATATTTGAGAAGATAAACTGAGATAATAAAGGCTTCTCTATTAGGACAGACTATCTAATCTATAGAATTTATAAGCAGAACCTGTGGAAAGAAGGAAAGATCATGAATAAACACAAGAAGGAAGAAAAATATTCATATAAGGCCATGTGAAAGGAGGATACTTGCAGGCCGGAAAGATCCTAAGGATGAACAAGTCAAGAAGGGGAAATTCCAAAAATCTGTCCTTTAGTCCTTGGGATATTTCTATATATTGAAAACATTCCATACTTGCTTTTCCCCCACTCCCAGTTTGCCATGAATACTTCAGGAGAGATGCTCTGCCTTGGCCTTCTGCACCAGCTGATTTCTGAGAGTCTTTAAGGAAAGGAAACGCAGCAAGTTACCTCAGATCCCATATTCCAATAAAGATCAGCTTACATGAGTGGATTTCATGCCTGACACACCTGCAGATTCAGAAGATAAACATTTCATATTCCTGCTGCCCTTTTCCCCACACAACTTTCTGTGCCTGTGTGTTGCCAGCATGACAGAATTTTTATGACAGACCTTCTGCAGGCTTTGGAAAGTAGAAAAAATTCTACTGTGCCTCCACTAATAAGTATCAGTCTCTTCTGCTGCTTCCTTACTCCTTTTTTTATTAATAAAAGGACTGAACATACACAACACCCAATGAAGAGTCTGCAGTAATAATACTACTGGAGACAGTTAGTGATGAATATTCAAATTTTAAGAGGATGATCTTAATGTTTCAATAAAACCAATTTTCCTCCTCAATTTTAACTTTTAGCTGCATCTTAAAACATAAAATAAAGTATGAAACAATAATTCTCTTGAAGCAAAAAATAACTATTTTGTAAATATCAACACTGGGCATTATGAATTTTTCAAAAGATTTTTTTCATAGGAAACAATATTACACTGAATCATAGAACTCACAGAGATGTTTACTGGAAGGGATGTTTGTAGATCGTCTCATCAAACCTCCTGCTCTACAGACTTTTATGTCACTGGTATTTTTATGAAACTGCTGGTATTTCAGAATTCATTTTCTGAGGAAAAAACCCATGACAAATATCCAATTGCAGTTTTCTAACAAAAATCGTATTGCTTCCACATGCAACTAAAAAACACATCAGAAACTGAACTAAATGACAGAGTTTAATCTTAAGAATACTCCAATAAATTTCAATTTTGAAGACAGAAATCTAAAAACTTCTCTGAGAGAGAGAGACTCCAGATGAGTTTGCAGAACAGCAACTACTTTCTTTCATAGGAATCATCATGCTGCACTACGAAGCAGGATTCCATGAAGGTACTGGGAGGGTCATCTAATGGTTAAGCTATAAGATTGTGACACAACATCTTATATCAGAATCCTGTTGTATCTATTAAAGAGGTATCTTTTACCCTCAAAGGAACAGCAGACGTGAGGGAGTATAAATTCCTTGTTGATGCTTTTGCCCTTTTCTTTAAGCGCTTATGTCTTGTATGCTTTTATTGTCCTGCACAAGCCTATGCTCTCAGTACTGCATTCAGTCTAACTATTTCAGCTTTACAACAAGCATGTACAAGCAGAAAGATAGCATCAAGAAGCAACTTTTCAACCTAGCAATACCTTTGCAAACAATCATGCTAGCTTCCATATCACAAGTGACGTAGGCTTTTCTAGATCACGTTAGCTTTAATTTTCTTGTGATAATTAGAAATATTCCACTAATGCAAAGAACTGTTTCTGTTGAAAATAGCTGTATCTTAAAAGAAACCATCAAGTGTCAGTCAACAGGGCAACAGCTGGCTTTAACTTGAAAGCAATGCTGATTAACTCATCTTTCTCAAGACTACTCTTTACCTAACTCCTTTTACATTACAACCTATGATTTTTATAGGATTAGCTATTTTTAAACTGTTAACATTGTAGTTATGAACAACACAAGGAGAAAATTTTACTTTCTGTAGCCTATAAATTGACTTTTTTTGGGTAATAATATTATTTGGCTTTCTGTTTCTTAGAGAATGATGCTCCCACCAGATGAGGATGCACTCTAAATACATGATCTTATTTAAAGATTTCCATAGGGAGCCATAAGAAAGAGATAACTGCTTGTTCAGGTTTCTTTTTATCCCTTCCCTTTTTCCTTTTTGAAAAAATAATACATTGTAGTTAAGCACTAGAATTATTTTGATCTTTAATTATGCTTTTCCTAATACATAGGGGGAACCCCATGGAATGTAAACACTGAAGTTCACCAGTTAGCTTCGACATTAATAGAAGCTACTATTATTTGGCCTATCATTTTCATTTTATCTGTTTTATACATTTATATTTGATTAACATTTAGAAACCTTTAGGAAAATCATTATCCAAACAAAGGAAAATACTGTGACAATGTCAATCTGTTGAGGCATCTGGTGATGCTACTGTGTGTGAAGTCACGATAAATGTTTATTGGCAATATTAAAGCTTATTGGCATTGATCCTAAAAGCATCTACCAAGTTATCTTAGCTCTCTGCCATAGGTGTTTCATTCCAATGAAAGAAGGTAGACATCTAAAGCTTTAGACATGATACACTATTTAGGAAATATGGACAAGCTATTCTTTGTAACAGAAGATGACAGAAAATGGAAGAAACCCATAAAACTAACTATGAACTAGAGAGCTGGGAATAGCATTTGGTGATGGATATTGAGAATCAGATTAAGAGACATTTACATTCTGTACTGTGGTTTCCTGAAGTTCTGGAAGTATTTCACAAAAATAAATCCTACTACATTTAGATAAATACTGCCATTCTCTTTAATTTTCTTCAAACGTACACATCAAGAGTTTAGTAACTGAGTATCAAAAAAATAGGCTAATAACAATAGCAACAACAAAGCATGACTTGTCTCTGAACACCACAGTCCAGCTTTGAGGCCTCCTTGTTGTGAACACACAGGCTTCAGGAGTGAAAAGATCCCTTTTTCCTTCTTTTCTGACAACTTTTCTCAACTTGGACTCAGTTATCACAGGATTGTCTTTCAAACCCAAACAGCTTAAGTAGATAGCACTGTATATACCCAAATATCAAGCCATTCAAGCCTTACTGTTGTCCCAGTGAATTTCAAATGATCATGCCCCCCCCCCCCCCCCCCCAAGTTAATTTAGCAATACAGGGGCTTTCTTCAATACTTCATGTTAAATACCACCACAGTATTATGTACTAAACACAGCCTACAGAATTTGATAATCATTATTTTGAAACACACTACAAAGGCATCTTTTCTAGTTTACCATTGCTAGTTTAAAATTATTTTAGACATGGCCAACTTGCTGATTCCCTAGTTACAGGTCTCCTCTGACCACCAATATTCCATCTACTTTTATTTAGATGAAAAGTTAGGAAGGTTGGGGGTTTTTTTCATTATTTATTTAAAAAGTCTTCTAGAAGCTATTACAGAAAGGGCAAACATGACTTTTCGCAGCTTCAGTTATTTTATCCAGATTTGGAAGCTGATCTTTGTCCTCTTTGTTGTTTTCCAAGGTATGAATATAAAATAACTATAAATGTTAATGTCCCCTGCTGTAGTTCAGTTGTGGAAAATAGCAGAATGTTCTACCTCTTTTTTGTTTATCACTAGCGGTAAGTCTAACAAGGAGTAACTCCAAAGGTGGTGTATGGTAGTGAAGAAAGAAAACTTCAGTAATAAGAAAAGTCATGATCACATGAAGTGTAAAAATTGTCATGCTCTGGACTAAAACTGGGTGTTTAACATCATGATACTGCTTACCACTTTTTTTGTTAGAAACTGAGAAGTAGGGAGCACTTTATGCATGCACAAAATTAATCTAATCACATCAGCCATTTCAGTTAAAATATTGGCTAGTCCCTAACAAAAACTGATGAATAAGTATCTCATGAAGCTTCTATAATTAACTATTAGATCTTAATTTAAACATTTCCAAATGCCAAACTAAAATAGCCTACTTTTAAAACTTTTTAATAGAATTAACAAATCACTGTTTGAAGCTGAATACTTCAGTAATGAGGCTAGACCTCATTTGTTCAAAATAATGCCATTTGTGTGCTGATAACATTCCTTCTTAACAACTGGAACTTGGAACATTTTTACTGCTTGAAGAGACCTGCACTGCTTGATAAGGTTCCCTCCAACATGCTCACTTAGAAGCTTTAAAACAGCAAGAAGTCTGGCTACTGACCAAAATTCTATCCTAAGACTTCTTGAGTAATATTCTTGTGCATAATCTTTGACTGACCCAGAACAGAACAAACTTTCTACATCCGGGAAAGAGCAGGATTCAGGGAAGCTTTGAAATGGCAAACTATATTCCATGCATGGCAACTATCACCTATATAACAGCTTCTTAGTTTGCCACTGAAAATATCCGAACCAGGGCAAGACAAGAGCTAGAACAGGATAGACTAGACTAATTCAGTTGGAAGGGATTTGCAATGATCATCTAGTCCAACTGCCTGACCAATTCAGCGGTGACCAAAAGTTAAAGCATGTTGTCTTAAGAGCATTGTCCAAGTGCCCCAAACACTAACAGGCTTGGGGCACTGACCACCTCTCTAGGGAGCCTGTTCCAGTGTTTGACCACCCCTCGCTTAATAAATACTTCCTAATGTCCCATATAAACCTCCCCTGACAGAGCTTTGAACCATTCCCACGTGTCCTACCACTGGATACCAGGGAGAAGAGCTTAACACCTCCCTCTCCAGCTCCCCTCCTCAAGAAGCTACAGAGAGCCATGAGGTGACCCCTTAGCCTCCTTTTCTCCAAACTAGACAAGCCCAAATTCCTTAGCTGTTCCTCATAGGACGTTCCTTCCAGCCCTTTCACCAGCTTTGTTGCCCTCCCTCTGGATGCATTCAAGGACCTTCACATCCTTCTTAAAGGATGGGGCAACAAACTTTGAAGACTCACTTTAATTTGTTTCTTCTGGCATGGAATCCATTCCTGCTCCACAACTTACAAGCCTGTTGTTCTACCTCTTTTCTTCTCCATTTGCAGATCTTTACCAATCTACCTTAGCACCCAAGGAAAAACTTGCCAATGTCTATGGGAAGGGGGAGGCAGGGGGCTATGCTTTCTGTGGCCCCCAAATACATAAATACACACCATTATCTTCAACAGGTTTAAGACAGACATACCACATAAAAATTTCATGGGAAGTACAATTCAAGTGTTATTTTACCTAGCTGCCTTCTCATCTCTAAAGGCCTTTTTCCACTGGGATCCAACTTGTTCTAGGAATGCTATTCCACTTAAAATATACACTTCCATTAGCTGTCAGGGATTCCCATACTGTTTCAGCTCCTCATATATATGTACTTTCTCCGCACACCAGCTTTCTTTAAAAATGCATTCTATTGTGGGTTTTGTGCTAAAAACAGATTTGACAAGAATGGTCTTGGCGTTCATTTTATATAAAGGAAATAAAGTGGCAAATTCACATGATAGATTTTTAGAAGGCAAACCAGACTCAAAATATACTTAGACATCCCTTTGATACCACTGAAAAGAAATTGCTCAGTTCTTATAGCATAGGTAATATCAACTTCTACATAAAAGAAGTCCTGAAGTATTAAACATGACTTTTTCTTACAGAGTTTATCCCAAATGTAACAGGATAAAAGTGGCATAGAGTTGGCCCCAAAGTTCCCAGTGCCCATAGAATGAATCATGCTGTATAAAGCATAAATGTGAACTATTCTGCTGATTCTAATCGGGTTTTTTAAATTATGTAATATTCAAGGGGTTTAATTATTTTCCTTTGAGCTTTCTCTTGTGAGAGAGTATATTTTGATCCATTAACGTTAAACAACTCAGAAAAAGATCAGTCCCCTCCTGTATCCACTACTTGCTGCCTGAAAAGGCTCAAGAAAATATTAGACAGAAATTGAGTGACTTTTTTTAAGTTGAAATTTGAGTTAGACTTTGGGGGGTGAATGTGTGAGAGCTTAACTGAAGTAGTGTCAAAGACTCTTTCATTAACAGAAACTGCACTGCTTCTGAATTTTTTTTTCTTTTTTTTGAGCAGGGGATTTTCTCTCTCTTATTTGTCTGAGACTTTTTGGCAGATTTACACTTTTCTATTTTGACAGTCATTAGACTACTGGCTCTTAATACAGGCCCAATACAACAGCCTGCTTCAGTACATGATAAAAGACTGCCAGACAAGCAAGGTTTCCTCTTTAAAAAAGTAATTAGTTCATTATTAAATATACTTACTATAAAGTAATCTGCTAATTTAATCAGTAAAATACCACCATCCTACTGTCTGCTCATGTGTATACAATGAAGAAATCCTGTGAAAAAAGTATATGTACCTCATCCTTTCAAACAACTATTTTTAAGCAAAACTCAATATGGAATCATTAAAACCACTACATCTTATAGTCTTTAAGAAGTTTCTTGATATGATAATTTCTGAAATATCACAACAATATCAATATGCATATTTCAATGAAAACAACACTTATTTTTGTCATCTGTCTTCGCTGTAACCTGACCTTTAATTACACTGTAAAGACAACAGAAACTTTAAAGAACATTTATATGTTCAAATCACTTACTGTTCATTAATTCTATGGCAATCAATAACATTGACAATAAATAGGATTATTTGTTTTTTAAAAACTGTGAAGAACCTCAGTTACAGAAATTATAAAGGAGGGTGGGGCAGTAGAGTTTGCCAATGAAAATGTATTGAGGGCTAAGAATTTTTGTGTCATGATCATGCCAGACACGTCAATAGAAGTTCAGAGCTCCTAACCTTTCTTAGTATCACATTTCATCATTGGTCTGGCTCTAGGCTCACAAAAAATAAGCATGCCACACAGCTGCTTGTAAGAATTATTTAGCTACTCCTACCCTGTCTGTTACATTTGTACTTCGTGGAGCTGGAGGAAATGTTTTAACTGAAGCATGTCTACCATACCTAGAGGTCTTAAACATTAACTTATACTGCCAATGACAACTCTGTTCTATTCTACATGCTTTATCCTTGATGGTAAGAAGCAGTGTTTGGTTTTTGTTTGTGTTTGCTTTTTTTTTTTTTAAATACAGAATAGCTTCGTAAATATCCTTACCCACATAGACATTTTTTCTCTTTAACCTTTTTAAAGAAACTATTAGCATTACATATTGTATTCATAAAACAAATAATTATGTTTTGGGGACACATTTGCAGGTGTTAGACATAGTTTTTCAAAATAGGAAACCTGTAATTGTCTCAGAAAACAAATATATAAACAATGCACAAAATGGCTGGCACAGTGTAAATTAAAGCATTAAATTAATTCCTAAATCCTCTGAGCCCTTGGTTGCTAGAGATGGTAGTCGATAGTAGTAAAAAAATTGCCTCCTTGAAATATGCTTGGTGGACAGCAGCTTGATGATTGGCAGCACAAATAGAAGATAAACGTGAAAGCCTTCAATCTGCAGCTGATGCACAGGAAGAACATGGGGAGCTGAGTTTACAATAGAGAAAACATTACCAAGCTAATGGCACAGGCAATCATTTGACCACCATGCATCTCTGATAGCAGCAGGGCATCCATTTTCAGTTAAGTGTTAGAGTACCTTTTTGCTTTCTCTGACCACTGCAGGGGTAAAACAACCTACTGCGTGAAACCCACTGACTGGTAATAAATTACTATATTGGATACTTTTTGTTTTCTTTCAGCAATGACTTTACTGTGTATTCCTGCTATCATTACCAATTAAAGTGGAGATCACGTTAGCAAGCTATATCTAACTGTATATCAGTCCCTACGCTCCAATTGCTTTGGCAAGTATCACAGGGTCAAGAGGCTCCTTTGACCTTTATCAGCTAAGTCTCTCTGACCAGTCACTATGTGAAGCAATCTCAGCTGAACAGATGGACACTTTTGCAGACTCTATAAAGCTTAGAATATAGAGATAAATGAAATTGTGTTTGGGGCTTCAAATTGGTTTATGAGCATAAAATACTGTTAGCAAGTTCCACAAAAATCTCAGATTTCAAATAGCACATCTTAAACCTATACCGTGAACACAACACCTCTTTATCCACTAGGAAATTGTGGTTTGTTTGGGGTTTTTTTTGTAGCTTCTACAGATGACACTAAAAACTTGATATAACTTACACGTCTGGCTAGTGCAAAGTCAATTCTGATTTTAGAAAGTCTAATTTAATTGCATTAATCATTAAAAGACAAAATTAAAAGAAAAATATTTAATATAGCCTTTTACCATGACAGTCAATTAGAGTGGCATACAGCACGACAGAACAGATTATTCAGTGGAAGAATACTAAAACAGTTAGATGCTACAGAGCATTCAGAGAAGGCTTGGACCTTCATTTCAAATTTCCCTATCTTAAATGTCTTAAAAGCCCTTACTCTTTAAATTACTCCATCAAAATTTTAGTCATACAACACATAAAGGAGAGCTTCAAATTCCTTAGGTGGTGCTTGAAGAACTGGTAATAATTAGACATAAATGTGGTATTGCAATCATATTTATGTATTTGTAATAAAAAAATAATTCATTGTTCAACAATAACATTGAAAAGTCTTTTGTTTGAGCTAAATAACATCAGCAAACCTGCCTTGTTAAGTTCATAACCTTAAGTAACAACTGTTGTACAGGCTTTACTAGATTTAACACTGAAAATTTCTTAAATTGGATAAAACCAAGGGATTGAGGTAAAATTCTGATCTGCATCTTTCTGCAGGATGTCATGGATGTTCCATAGCAACACTGCCCCAGAACATTCTTTATTCCTTCATTCTAGTAGCATCCCAATTCAACCAACATTTCAAAACAGTCTTACTAACAGTGAAACCACTGTCATTTGCAAATACACAGCTGTCTTATTTTCGTGCTCAGATAAAAGGGTTAACAATCCAGGATATGTACAAAAATGCATTTAGTTAAAAATAGTTACAAACAGCAGGTATATAATTGAAATAGCTCTAAAACATACACCATACAGTGTCTCTAAAAGAACCTGCATAGGAAGAAAGGATGCAAACTATCAGCTACACTTTCATCTCTGTGTAAATCCATGTGCACCTTCAAATCCAATATAGCTCCTATTGGCAATCCACACATGCACGCTTCAATGTCTAACCCTGCCTACCTTCTGAAGCTTCAAATTTAGGAAGCATATGAACAGTTTCTGTCACTAAAAGTATTCATAGCCTCCCAAAGTGGGCAGACAGGTCAGGCCTACCCTCTCCAAAGCAAAGCTGGCCTTATGCACAGGGTGAGGATCATACAGAATGAAGATGTTACTGTACCAAGGTCATTCATATTCCTTACCTTCAGACATAGGACAGAGGATCCTCCTGAGGGGGGCATTCAGAACTTTTTTTTTTGTTATTCATTCACCCTTTAAACCTCAGTACCCGCATATAAAGAACTACACGTAAAAAGCCTGCCCCAGTTTGCTTTCACATGCAATCTATGCTTGACCTGAGACTTCATCATTTGGACATTGCAGTACCTAACAAAGGTGTCAATTCATGATTAATATTCCCGTATGAACTAGCTTAAAGAAACTGCTTTGAACTTGCCTTACATACTTTTATTATATTATTCATTACAGCAGCTCTCGTTATATTACTGAGGATGCCCAGGTCCTCCTGAGATCCCATCTCCCACACAGAAAAGGCTGTATTTTTTGAGCTTCTGGCAGCACTCCTGATGAGTCTGTGGCACAACGTAGGCAATTAAGCCAAGGACTCTTCAAGCTCAAGCTGTGTGATGAATAGAATAAGCAACTGGATAAATCCTGCTTTTTAGCATGTATGGAAGACCACAATCAGGCAGATTGCTGGCCAGATGGACCTACAAGGCACAACAAATTTTTAATTGTTCAGGGAGAATTGGTAGGACATCTACTGCTCAACTGAGAGACCCAGTATGAAAGTTAAATGTTTCTCCTATTTTGTTTTCATGTCTACACTGTCTGCCCCTCTCTCCCCCACAAATACTGAACTTAAATTTTTCATTGTATTTAATGCAAGTGTACATATAAAAGTGATCCTGAGACAAATCATAACATGATATCAAAGAACAACTGGTAAGTGAAGCTAATATACAGAATATTCTTCACATTAGTTTTCAACAGCAGGAAACAAGCCTACATTTTGTTTTTCAGTAAAATATTTCAGGAAATACATATGATATATAGACAACTTTATACAGACAACTTTTGCTTTGCTCTACAATTCATATCACTACCTGTCTGGGCACACACTATCACAAAGGCAATTACAAACACAATACCTTTGAAAAAGTCTCTTCTAAGATTTTTATTATAGAAAGAATATAAAAATGAACTGGAGATCTTCCAATCTCAAAATAAGACCCATCTCTGCACCATGAAAAGTTTAGATAGAAGGGAAGGATAAGGTGTTTTTAAAAGAAGCCTTAATAATTTGTATACTCTGTATTCAAATACTCTGTCTATATCTGACCATATTAACTTATCTTGAATGTAGAAGTAAATTCTCTAACCATATCTTTAGAAATATATAGGGCTCAGCAACGGGTGGTAGCCAAAACATTTCCAGCCTTACTCAGCACTTAGAAAGAAAAGCCAGAAGATGAAACATCTCCCATGTTTCCTAGATAATCAACTGGACAAACAATGCTACAGCAATCCACAAAACACAGACTACTGACTTATGGATCTAGGAATTATTATACTGAACAATTTACTGGATGAATGAACATCCAAATATCTGTGAGAATAATGCTGAACACAGAGATACTGCCAACATGACCTTAGAAGGAGGGTAAAAGCATGAGAATATTGCTTTGTCCTAAGAAGGATTGATGTATACAAAAATTAAGTTACCAACCCATGGCTGGCTGCTGACTCCAACTGAAATAACGTATTTGCCCTGGGCTGCCCTGATAGTGCATTTCCCATATTGGATTAGAAGAGTCCCACCCATAAAATTTATCTACGTAAAAAGTACTAGATCAAATCCTAAGCAAGTTACTTTCTACTAAAGAAGAACAAAAAAAAATTGTGGGATTGAATTCTTAAATATTAAAATGTCATTTGTAAAAACTGAGGAATAGACAAGCTGGACTTTCTTCAGATCCTTTAGGATGCTAGGATGTATCAGGACAGCAGATAAGTCTCTCTACCCAGAAATTTCTTACTGTTCTTTCCTTGAGAGTTGTTCAATCTTACTAGAAGGCAGAAGAACTACCTAGGCCTCCAGGAAAACAATACCTGCAAACAAACATTCTCAGACATAACTGGTTGTCTTAGTCATCCTTTCCCATAAGTATTGCAAGAACCAAATCTGACCACCAGAACAAATTAAGGTTTGAGTATTAATATGTAGAAAAACATGCCAAGAGAATGGAAATGTAACCACTGTTGTTGCTTTGCTTTAAACTGAACCACAGTTTAGCTTAGTATTTTATTTCTGCTATTTAACTGAAACAAGAGATCAATTAGTTATCAGAAGTAAGCTAGCATGTAATAAGCCTTTCTTTTGCAGAGTACGGACTTGGTGTTGCAAGTCCTGGTTCTATAATTGCATTTAAGGTGCCAATGTATTTCTGAAAAAGTCACTGCTGTTTTTTTTAATAGGTGTGTGAGGCAGAAACCTAGGGAAATCTCACAGATCTGAATTCCTATTGATACTTTCCTTTGTTAAAATAATACTAATTGAACTACAAGAGGCCAGGAACCTAATGTTTCTACTAGAAAAGATGGTTGTCACAAGTGTAAAGATTCCACCACCCTCCTGTCATGAATGGTGAAGAATTCTCAAGAACATCAACAGACAAAATTAAAATGTATATGAAAACAACAAAGATTATATAATTCATTTTAGAATTATTAGAAATAGAGCACTTACAAGGAAAATCAATTAGGCTGATCTACAGAAGACATGGCATCTAGAAAGTAGTAAGGGAAAAATATAAGATAAAATTCAAACTGTATATGACTCCACATCCAGAACTAAAAGAAACCATTGTAAGTGAAGAGTAAGATATCATGAACAGCACTTCAGTAGGATAGAAACTGTATGTTTCTAGCCGTAAAGATATGTCCCTAAAAAACAAAATACAAACTTTGCTACAGTTCTCAAAGGACAGAGAAGGTAGCTGCAGCGTGACAGCTGAGGTATGGGAGATGACAAAGAAGAGGAAGACAGCAACAGCTAGGTTAGCTTCAGAAAATGGTCCTTCAATGTGAAATACTTCACAAAGACCATTGATATTGACCTTTAGAATTATTTCTAGTAGGACACTGTAGCACCTTCTTTAGCTTTAGCACAGGGTCCAATCAGTTGTCTCAGCAGGGAAAACAAAAAATTTAAGTCAGTCATCTTCAGTATAAGTACAGAGGACGAAAAGTTTTTAGAAGTATATAGAAACTGTGTCCAAAGCATTGAAATAGTTAAGCCTTATTCTCAGATTTCTGTCAGCCTGTTTTACTTACCATCCACATCTGCAAGAGTAAAGTATGCTACAGTATCATAATGGCAGCTTTTTGTTTTCATTTCTCTTTGAGGCAATTAATGAAGAAAACACTGAAATCAACAAATTATTGACTTGGTGAACCAATACAGAAAACTGCAGTAACTTTCAGCAAAGCTGAGATGTGGTCCAAGCTACCAATATATCTCAGGATTATGATGCCTTTTAACTGGTACCAATCTAATCTCATAACTCTAAGGTTATTGCTTCAATGTAGTTATGGTGCTACTTTTGTTCCTTAATAAAATACTTAACTGTGAAATTTCACAGGAAATGTAGTACTGAAATTACAGGAGATATAAATATATACACATGCCTACCTTTTTTCTTCACTTGTTTTCCCATTTCACTTAATTAATACACTACTAAATATAGCTTCTGAATACCAGTCCCAGCAAAAAAATAGAGATACCATGGCAGCAAAGGTCACCAACTTCAAGGAGAAATATTCTACTACTTTCTGTTTCACTTTGTTCTTAATAATCCACTTCATACAAGTGATCAAGATCTGTAATTCCTCATAATACTCTAAACATCACAAAAGGAAAGAAATAAAAGGAAGCTGTGTCTAAGATACCATTGTTCATGGTACCGTTCCTGATTTCATATTTGATAAAATTATTTGGTATTTATGCTTGTAGCTTATTTCCATTTTTCTATCAATTTTTCCATCAGTAACATTTAGCTAGTAGTGACTTTCCAGGCTTCCAGTAACAATTTTATTTTCAAATTGCATCCTTCACTACGCTAAAACAAATAACTGCTATTATCCTACAGTCTTCATTTGTCTTTTATTTATTCTGTGCAGCAACATAACAAAATAGGTATTTCTATTATTATTTATAATTTCTGTACATTCTTGTTTTAAGCAACTATTAAAATATGAACTTTGTCTTTCCTATTAAGAAAATACCTCTTTTTAAGAAGCATCTTGCCTTTACATATTTCGTTTAGAGCAGAATATATATGCTACTACACAAGTGAATAATAATTTCTTTAGAACAACTAATACTAGGCATGTAAATTTAAAATGTTTAAAATGCATCTACAAGCCTTATGGTAACTGGTACTTAACTATTCTAGACATAATTATTTCTCGTAACAATAAAGCAAAATTAAATTTTACAGATCTTGTGTAAACCCTTAGATATTTTTACTCTACTTTCTGCACCATACATTAATGCTCAAGGAACAATATTTTAAGAAATCGTTGAGTGACTATAAATATGTCAAGCAATAAATACACCTAACATTCCTATAAAAGTTCATATGTAAATAAATACTTTTTTCCCCTCCTCATCTGTCTTGTTTATGTTATACACACAGTAAAAAATTCCCTTTTCTGGTCTAGCTCTTCAGTAGTATAATTCAGTAGTCCATGGTTTAGCAGTTATGGCACAAATTTTAGAAGCTGTTCTTCCTCCAACATTTTTACCCAGAAGCAGCTCTAATTACGTTATTGAAATCACTAGACATATCAATGAATGATAAACACAGCTTTATATCCAAATAATTTAAGCTGAAAAGCTAGGAAACTTTCTAACATGCAAGGTTTCTAGAATATCAGGAAAACAATTCCCAGACATATCCAGCTTTTTATGCACATCAGTGAAATCTTCATGTGATGCACTGAAGCATTTTAGGTTTGTTTTTTTTAAACCAGCTTTTCACACAACTCCGATTTTCAAATATAGCTATGACTTAAAGGTATAATGAGAGCTAGTTCCATATAAACACCATGAGCACACAATCTAGTGTGTAGTCTATTGTAATTAAGACCAGTGATTCAATACCTATTGCTACCGGCCAGGTATCATAGCAACCTTGTGTCACTGAATACTGCTGGAAAACTGTTCAGCTCCAGCAAGACTGCTTCAGGAAAATCGACAAGGGCACTACAGATTGTCAACATCTGTGGGGGTTGTTATAGGGAAAACAACAAAGAAATCTGCTTTTGAAACCCAATGCTTAGAAAATTGACAGGGATGCTACAGTAGCACTACAAAAAGGAAGAAATACAGAGAGGAAGGAAAGACCATTTTTTGTCATTAGTTATATGACTTACACACCCACATCAGCTGAGAGTTGAAATAATGCTACGTTACCACATCGTTTATGTATATCCACAAAGTACTGTCATTTTTTTTTTTTTTTTAACTAAACACAAGCATCATTCATCACCAACATTAATCTGAAAATAAAACAGACCCACTTTTAAAACAATATTTAAACTTTCACATAAGAACTCTAGTCTTGTATAAATCTGCAAAAAAAGAAAAAAAGATTACTATGAGCAAGAACCCAATATTGATTTTTCTGCAGTGCAGTAAAGCATCTCCATTCTATTTGGCTGCTGTCAAAGCCACTCTTTAACAGCTGGAGTCAAATTGCACTATTTACAGCAAGAGCCCTTGTCAAGTGGACCATAAGTATTCTAACAATACACTATTCAAATGGCACTTTGCCACACAAATTGCTGACTTGATGAATACCCTATGTCAATGGCTAAGGCCAATATAAAAGTTTCATTTTTATGACAGGTTTTACATTCACATATTGAGAAAAGCTTTCTTGAAGAACTATTAAGCTATATATTTTTGGTCTTTGGACATTGAAAATAATTAAAATCTGTTTAAATATATCAAGGGTATTTGACAACATTAATATGGATCTTGTGTTAACTGCATTTGTCACACTCATCTGTTATTGGTACTCCCACTGGCACGTGCAGCACAATAAAAGAATTAAAATGGTCAAAACACCATGAAATCAAAGCATTTTGCTTTTGTATCTGTGATTTACATGATGACAAATGTTTTGATAGAAGGGCTTTGATGCTGGACTGCTATGTGAGGAAATTCTTTCTTCTTAGATGGAGTAAAAAGAGACCATTACTTTGCAAATGATATTTTGTCTTAAATGTAATCTTAATGCTAAAACAATGTAATAATAAATCTGAAGAAAAAATACTGAATCTTACTTGCAATCTTCATGTGGTTCATCTCATTGTACAAAACAAGGTTCACAAGTGTAATACCAACAGGACAGAATAGCTACCCCTCATTTTTTTCTGTTACATAAATCTTCTGACATTTAATTCTTAAAAAGAAAGGCTAAAATTGACCGCATTAGGGTTGGTTGGGTTTGTTTGGGTTTTTTCGGTCTGTGTTTTTTGTTTCACCTTTTTTTTTAATAGAACTGTTATCAACAATTTAATGTGTTGTAAAATTTCCAATACAGAATTTGCCAAAGAAGCAAATTGATAATGAAGCACTCATTGTATACATACAGACTAAAAACTTTTTGATAACCTGAAAGTTTCACAATAGTTTCATCTCTGTGGTCATTATACACCTGTTAATATGGTGTAAAATATTGAACACAGAGCTCTCGTTGATTTTATGGGATTTCATGGGATCTGAATTTCAGGACACTATTTTTAAGATGCTAAAATACAATGACCCAAAAAATCCAATACAGCACTTTTTGAAAAAACTAAAAAAATAGTTTCCTGCATAAAACCCAAGAAAAAACAGCAGACTTCATAACAAGCCTTCATTTCAGCACAACAAAACAGTGTTAAAAAAAGCCACAGAGCTTCTTTTGTGTGTCCTCCACTGGGATTCTGGAATACCATTAAGGGGACGTCCATTGTTATATTCGTCCCAGGTTCAGCTACACCATATACATTTAGCCTCCAGCATCTCCCTCACCAATCTACAGAACCTGCTCTAACGGGGATGGAGATGGGAAGAAGCACTCGATGTAATGGATTACAGATTTTTGATTAATGAAAGTGGTTTCCCAAGTACAGAACTTCATTTGTTAGGAAATTAGACTAAAATAACATGACTCTAATGACAGAAAGGTTAAAAAAAGAGATATTTTGACAGTCATAGGGAAGTCTAAGAGACATCAACAATATTCTCTCAATAAAAAGTTTTCATTGGGACAAGGTAACTAATGAAGAAAGTTAAACAAGAAAATTGAATATTTTGTTGAGGAAATCAGAGCAGCCAAGATACATGTCTTTCCAAGAAAAGCACTATAAATTATTACAACTCCACTGCCACCTATTGTGATATTACTTCCAATTTAAGATCATGATAATCCCCCAAAGCTTGTTAAACTCCACACTTCAAAATTTACTAAAAACTATTTTCCAGTATACCATGAGCTGCACATTTTCTTTCCAGCCACTTGCTAAATCAATGCAATTTTCAGTTTAATAGGTATGACCAAAACTACAGTCCAAACATAACTACTATAACTTTTTTCTGTTGTTCCTCTTTAAAAAGGCAAGAAAAAACTATTCCTTTTAATAAACTAACAGTGAGATCAGATTCTGTGTCAATGGCCAACGAGTGCACCATCTGCCCCACAACATGCTCAGCAGGATTACGCTCTAATCAGACTTTTCAGAAAATGGGATCAAAAAGAACTTGAGAAATCAGACTAAGGTTAGTTAAAGGTCAAAGATAGATATTAAGAGTTAAACAACAGTCATTATAAACTCAAAGTTATATGTAAATTTGTAGGTACAATAAAGAAAGACCAGAAAAGAAAATTCAAGAATGAGGACTTGGATTAAGCTGTACTTTACCAGACAATTTTGAAATATCCAGTATTTAATTTGCCATTATTACCAGTGCTAGAAAAAGGCCAGAGACCATTCTGAAGGCTGTTTCCATAAGTGAGTTGAGGGAAAGCATTTTTTGTCTTCCCATACTTGTGGGAAGATATTTTTTATCTACATTCAGGGTTGGGGAACAGCAGACATGACTTCCTCAGTTTATTGCAGAGAATAGAATTCTCCAAACCCATTAATTAAAAAGTGGTAAACATGAACAAACAACATTGAGGCCCTATTTTTAAGATAGACCTGTATCAAGAGCTCAGTGAACATATTCACTCCTGAAGCACAATCAGGGTTTTCAGAAAGATACACATACCATTATCTCCCAACCCGAATAGGGTAATACCTATGTCATTGAATTAGAGATTGTATTCAATCTGAGACAGTTTTAATGATTGGCTCTACTTCTAGTAAACACAGGCTTTTTAAATATCTACAAATAGCTGATAAAAATATAGAGCTATCTAGGCCAGAAACAAATAGAATGACTAGTGCATTTTCAACCTTCATTCTCATTATACAGTGTCTCTGTACTCTTTCTTTCAGGTTTAACAGCACATTAACACTCGTTTCAGTATGGTATTTCTATTACTTTTTTGAAAACAAAAAGAAAGAGTACATCTTTTCTATCAGTTGCAATAATTTGGTTTAATCACTTCTGTAAAAAAAAAATAAAATATATTTTTTAGATAAAGCTAAGAACAGTGCCTGGCCAAATCTCTCCTAAAGACTGTTATACCTATTTGCAGCACAGTATCTTGCAAGAAATATCACCATCCCCTTTTTAACCAATAAAGTGCCAAATTTAATCCCATTAATACAAATGCAAAGTGCTTGCACTCTGTTCTGTGATAATATTAACAGCAAACAAACACCCAATAAAAACTAGCATTGAAACACAACAGGAATCTGTGGTTTCACAGAAAAGCAATAATGGAAAGGCCAGGTACCATGATGTGCTTTTTCTCAAGGCATATACATCTGAACTGGTGGGTTCAGTTGTTCCAAGGGTACCGCTAATAGGTATGGTCTTAAGTCAGAGGCATAAGGAAATTAGATCTAACTATGGGTGCTAAGTCTCTGAGAAAATCCTTGTGAGATGATCTACTGGGTTGAAGGCATAAAAACTGAGCCAGTCGGAACAAGGCTTTATAAACTTAAAACCAAACCTCCATACCACTTACACAGGGCTACACATCAGTGAAAGGTGAAGGGTAAAGAATTTGGATCACAACTCATTGCTCTTGAAAAATGCTCTACTCTTTATTCTTACCTTATCTGAAGATTTTTCTCTATGAGTAAGATTGTAAGAGACCATGCCATGTTTATAACAGCTAGAGGGTTTGTATCCAGCATTTTTATTTCTTTTTGACTCTTGAGGTAGAGGAAGTAGAGCACCTGCCACTAAGTATTCTGAATCTTCAATGGAAGTAAGAATTGCTTTTGCTGTTTCACCTGTTTCATGTCTTTCCAATGTGCCTAGAGAAATACAACAGAAGCTGTAATTTTTTTCAAGGACCTACACTATTTCATATTTCAGCATAAGTAGCATAGAATTAACATAGTACATTTCACGTGAGCATATAAGTTATGAAACATTTACAGATGAGCCAACTAATCCCTCATTTCTAGACCTTGAAAATGTGATTTTACACAAGTATATTCTACAGCATTGCTATGTTAATACAGTAAAGCTTAATTTCTAAAGAAATCACTACAGCAAATACCTCAGATTCAGACTGCAGGAAACTTAATGTATTTTGTATAATGTGTGAAGTCAGATGCAGTTTTCAAAAGGAGCAAAGGAAATTCAAAAGGATACCACTTGCCCTAACTGTTCAAGTGTCGTTTGTTTTCTTTTCACATAGCATCCATATCATTAACAGTGTAAACACTAACACATTTATGTAATATTTTAGTGCTGTCCTCTAGCGTCCTAGGTTACAAACAGCAAGGGAAAGCTCAAATTTTTCCTTCCATTCCTAAAACCCATCTTTACCTCCAACACTTTTTAAATACCTGAATATACCAGACATAGCTTAGTAGTCAGGAATATGAATACAATGTTTCAGAGACTATTTCATCAGCTATGTGTCTCTAGGCAATCCAATTCTGTTCTACCCAAAACTGTTATACCCAGTTAGATTATTTTAGTAATAATTTTATTTAGTAATAATTTTAGTAATAGTACTTAATGTATAACTAGCATTAAAGTTATCTAAACTGAGCTTAAATGTATTTGAAATGAGCTCCTATTATATACTACACATTGCCTATAGGAATTAAACGCACAAGAAATTGCCAAAATGGCATGTTGCCTATAAATATCGGGATAAAAGACATTAAGGATTTTAAACATAGTAAATATCTGCTATAACGTGAAAAGTTTTTTCCCTTAAGTTTGAATTCTTTGCAGCCTGAAGTAATACAATATGAATTTCCCCTTCCACTGCTACCAGGAAAAGATGTGTAACACTCAAACTCTATCAGTAACACCCACTAAAAATATTGGACTGGGATTGAGGGATCTCGTATAAGTATTTGTGTATGTATAAAATCTCTTTATCTGAAACTATTTCTCTGAAACCCATCTATTTCTATTCACTGTAGTATCACCTCTGTTACTTATATGGCCAAGAGTCTTTGAATTCAAAACAGAAGAAAGTAATGGAACTGATTCTTTGTCCCCTACAAAATCAATTTAATACCATAGATTATTATAATATTGCACTGAAAAAATAAGGATCAGCCCAGGTTGTTTTAGTATATCATTTTCTTCATCCATTCCCAGGATTTGCATCCAGTGTCAGGGATCATTACAGAACTGAATATTTACGGGCACAAAAGCAGGTTGCCCAAAGATCTTTACAGTTAGACTGTCTACAAACACTTCAAAACAACACTGGCTACAAAGCTCCCGACAGTGAAACACTTAAATATTTCAGGAACACAAAAACTGTATTAATAGATGCCTACAAGGAGGCCTCACACAATTCGCACTAGACATGTAAGTAAACACACATTCTTAAGAGTATTATGGAGTTTGCAAAATTAAGAAGTTTCTAAATAATACAATCACCTAGCTAATATTATTTTGGCCTCTTTATAAATGCAATGTAGTCTTTTAAACTATTAGCATGTCTTATTTTCTCACAGAGCTCCCTCCATCATTCAGAGCACGAGATGAACAAAAGTCACAAAGGAAATAGTCGTTCTACCTTATTAAGTGTAAAGGACTATGTTTTCTCTATTACCTTCTGCAGCAAGTCCAGTATGCAGGGAATTTTTTTATGTATACACATGTATATATCCATCCTTGTTTTCTGTATCACTTTTGTCTGTGCACTTCACTACTAGAGTACTCAAGTGCTTCAGGAAGACTATTATCATAATATCCCTGTTAAATTATTTTTATGGGCAACGAACAAAGGCAGAGGTTACAATAAACTTGTAATAAATCCAAGAATTTTGGAGGCATTGTATTAAGTTTCAAAGACCTGATCGTACACACTTCTCAGTGTTAGACAGAACTTCAAAAATTCAAAACGGGTTTTGTTAGCTCCAGATGCATCTATGAGTGCGTCATCACCAGTCATCCCTCAGAGCCAGCCTATTCTGTGCAATAATCTTGGGCATACATAACAGAATACAATCATTTAATTAAAGCTATCATACTACAGTGGCAAAAGAGGATAAAACAAAAATAAAGATCTGAGTTGCCTGACTTTTTATCTTCTTGTATATGCATATAAACTTAGGAGTAAAAATGAGAATATATTTAAGACTTTGTCCTGGTTTCAGCTGGGATAGAGTTAAATTTCTTCATAGTAGCTAGTATGAGACTATGTTTTGGATTTTTGCTGGAAACAGCAGTGATAATGTGGAGATGTTTTGGTTGTTGCTAGGTAACACTTACTTACACTGGTCAAGGGCTTTTTCATCTCCCCGTGCTCTGCCAGGTGCACAAGAATCTGGGAAGGGACATAGCCAGGACAGCTGACCCAAACTGACCAACGGGATATTCCATACCATATGACATCATGCTCAGTATATAAAGCTGGGGGAAGGAGGAGGAAGGGGGGACATTTGGAGTAATGGCGTTTGTCTTCCCAAGTAACGGTTATGCGTGATGGAGCCCTGCTTTCCTGGGGATGGCTGAACACCTGCCTGCCCATGGGAAGGAGTGAATGAATTCCTTGTTTTGCTTTGCTTCCACACGCAGTTTAATAGGTAAAGGAAAAGCTGTCTTTATCTCAAACCATGAGTTGCCTCACTTTTACTCTTCCGATTCTCTCCCCCTTCCCACCAGGGGGGAAGTGAGCAAGCGGCTGCGTGGTGCTTCGTTGCTGACTGGGGCTAAACCACGACAGACTTGCATTATTTTCCATAGATCAGAGCTTCTTCCCTGGCAACAGCTTCAGAGTCAAGCTTTCAACTTCTGATCGAAGAAAAAATTTCTAGTTGAAAGAAAAAGAAACAGACTGGAAGTGGTAAAGGTTACAGAAGGGAGGGACAGTGCATTTCACATTTGTAGACCATAGCCTGAATGGAATAAACAGGTAATCTTTATGTACTACTGATATATAAAATATCAGTTTTGCTATTTTACACACACATGTATATTTTATTTTCAACCGCTGACAGATGTCCTTCTACATTTTACAGTCTTTATGGATGCAAACTGAGAAACAACTGAACAGGTTGTTGGGTTACTGACCACTTCTGCGACCTACCAAACTTTTCTAAACATCAGTGTCAGGATCACGCCATATCAAGTACACTATTTTGTACATGTAGTTTGGAAAAGATAAAATTAACTTCTTATCAACCAGAAAAATTCTGGATTCACACTATGCAAGAAATACGACTTGGCCTCTCACATAGTTACAGGTTTGTGGGGAGTTTTTAATTTGTGGTTTTTTTCTTTTTTTTTTTTTTTTAAAGCGCACATTTATAGACAGGAACATTGAATAGAAAACAGTGCCCTGGACAACCAGCTTAGTTTATTACTGACAGAAGGCTATGATATCACAAAATCAATTTCAGAAGCTTACAGTTCCATCTTTAAGTCATTTATATATCATTCATAACAGCTATCTCAAATCCTTTATAAGTAGCACCTACAAGATGGTTCCTTTCTTAAAAATAGGCTTGCTTGCATATACTTCTTAATCATGGATCTCTGTATGTGCAGATGTATATATATATGTACAAATTTGTGTGTACATCTGGAACAGCAACAAAAGGACATAAAGTGCATAGGAAAATGAGTGTGATGAGAGGGCATGGGTGATCATGAAGTCTTACAAAGCATTGATTTTATCCAGTGGACTTTACATTTCTGAAGAGCCCGAAATACTAATTTGCAAATTGAGTAGGTTACAGAGAGAAAATAAAGGAAAGGATCTGTATTCTGTGATTCCTGAATACATCTTTAAGTGAAACAAATGCGGGGGGGGGGGGGGGGGGGGGAAGAGGGGGAAGAATGTATATGCGACAAAAATATTTTGACCACTACAAACTGCTAAAAGAATACTGGGGCAAGGTGGTTTTTGTTCCAGAAAGAGTTATTTTTTAAGAATACTTTGTCTCTGATTTTAAAGTAAAATAACCCTAAAAAGAGTAATAGAAGACACAACCTGTACATGGGAATACAGGAAAAATGACAGAAATAAAGACAACTCTCGACCCTGACGTATTTTAAACACAAATGAGCCCAAAAGCTTTTGATTGGTGAGCATAAATTAACAATGGATGAAAGAGAAAAGATGGGGGTCATAGCAGTGGTGTTTCTGCTACCTAGAAAACCCTTAGTATCCACACAAAATATACAAGAAAAGAAAGTCTTTATCTCTCCAAAGCTGTGACCATGGCAACCAAGTCTCAGGAACAGACAGGAGTGGAGTATTTCACTCTCCTGGGCAGCTTTGGACCACAAGATGTAACTGGCTACAGACTGTTACAACATCTTATTCTTCTGGACCAAGTACTACAAATTGTGTCTCTTGGTGTTAGCACTGTCCACACAGTTCTGCAGGTTCTGCTCTTACTGAATGATGCATTTTTACTGGGGAGGTCACGCATATTATTCTGCCTCAAGACGAGATAGTCGCTGACATCACATGACCTATCATCAGGCTCCAGTGCTTTCTGTTTGCTGTCACAGCTAAAGTATTGAAAATCCTCAATATTGTAGTGCTGCTGTGACCTAGTAACTCAGCTGAATCTTACAACATAACAGTGATCTGTGAAGGAAAAATGGTTTCAGAATTGATTTTATTTGAAAAGAGTACATGGTCAAGAATAAGTCCTTTTCTTTACTAGTAGCCAAAACAACAACAAAAAAAGAAACCCTCACCTTCCAGAACAAGTATCATCTCTAATATTAGCTGGTTTATTTTCTGTCAAGATCTTCCCGTAAATACCTATTTCATCTGACAAGAAACTCCCATCTGCTTTCTTCTATGCTGGCACAGTCAGGCAAACAACAATTTTACGTTCTTCACCAGAAGGTGTTTGAATTTTACAAGTCTACCATCCTACTCTAAGACAATGGTCAAGCACTTTGCTTGAAAAATTTCTCCTAACTGCTAGTGTTACCACTTTAAT
Source organism: Phalacrocorax carbo (assembly GCF_963921805.1). Classification (NCBI taxonomy): domain Eukaryota; kingdom Metazoa; phylum Chordata; class Aves; order Suliformes; family Phalacrocoracidae; genus Phalacrocorax; species Phalacrocorax carbo. The sequence goes on from NC_087519.1 coordinate 14,929,685, forward strand.
ATCAAATTGCCCAAAACAGATGGAACAAGCATTGCATTAAGTAAGCATATGTATTTCCAACAAATATAAAGACAAAAGTAAATGCAATCTAACAAACAGAAATGCAACAGATCAAACAAAACCCAGCCTATTGAAATCTAATAATCTTAAAAAGTATATTTCACATATAGGAATAGATTAACCATGGAGATGCCCAGTGACTACAGCACTGTATACAGGAGCATGTAGTGTGTCTTGGCAGACACTCCATAATGATTTTTGCATTTGAAAGATTTCTGTCATGTAGTCCAACTGCTGTACATTATTGACATTCTTCCGAATATACATTTTCAGAATAACATTAGAAAACTATCATCAGAATATCCTTCAGCTAAAGAAAGCTATGAAGAACAATACAAAGAAAACTACTGAAATACCATATATAACACAGGTTTACATATGTAGGCAAGAAAAGCAGTTCTCCAATGTAGTCAGTCCTCATATCAGGATTTCTGCTGTAGACACAACACCCCAAAAGAAGGGGCATTAAAACTCCTGTTCTCCCCCTAACTTCACCTAAGCTATTCTAAACAGTAAACGACAATAATACTGTAACAGGAATTGTTGAGATGTGCTAAACTGGGCTGAATGGAAGAAATGGCCAGCTCTGAACTTGGAAGAGATGTGAGTAGTAAATGTGAGTAAATGTTGTAATGTGAGTAAATGATATTTATTATCATTTGAAACATGGAATGAGGATGAGAATCTATCCCTTAATGTCTGGAATTAAAGCCCTCCCTGATATGAGCTCATCTGTTTGACTACACTAACCATGTAAATCAGTTCTCATTTCCACTGGGTTTTGGTGGTGGTTTGTTGGGTTTTTTTGTTTGGGGTTTTTGTTTTTTTTTTTTTAAATATATATAATCTTACTGAATATCAACTGTAATAAATACATCCTTTTAAACAGATGCATACTTATAAATTCCACACATGTTCTACCTAGTATAAAGTACATAAAAGTATGTGTGTGTATGTATACATAGGAATATAAAGATACCTGACTATTCCCAGTATAAAAAAGTGTGTTGTTACCTTCTGCAGATGGGGCAAAAGATTACATTGCCTTTTTTTTTTTTTTCCCTCTGAGACAGACTTTTCTAGGCTCCACTACCTTTTATTATTCTACATCAGTTAGTAGTTACTGAACAATGACTCAAATCTAGATAACTATGAAGTAGTCAAGTACAAGCTTCAGACTGACCTGAAGCTTACCTGTATAAAATGAGATGTCATTTTAAAAAAATATCAAAATATCAGTTAAGGCTTAACTTAAGGCTGACTAATTAAAACAAACAAAAAACCCTGAACACTGAACTTCCACAAAGCATATATATTTGTGCTTAGGACTTATTTAGAATAATTCATATTTTTAAAGTATGTAAACCAGTGTTTCCTTATCCTTTACATCTTTTAGAAAGAGATCTAAGAGACAGCATAGGATGTGCAGAGAAACTACAGTAAAATGGCAACCTTTCACCTTATTGCATGTTATCACTTCCATCATACATGTTACCTTTAACATACCTTGGATTTCTTCAGAGCTGCTTTCTTAGAAAAATCTAAACCAGAAACTGTTTAATGTTGCATTAAGTACTCTTGGCCCAAGAAGTTATCTTGTCTCAGTTCAATCATGCACAGCTGGGTTAACTCACACCCTGTAGGTTCTCCCTTCCTCTAAGGATGCCTCTTAAGCATGAAAGTGGAGGGGAGTGAGAAATCAAGATCTCAACCCATGTGGCGTCTGCCCTAACTATTAACATTGGAGGTCAGACCATAACCTAAGTACAGAAGAGCTAAAGCACTGAAGCCTTTTTCCAAATACAAAAAGCTCCCTTCAGGGAAGATACAAGCCTTTCACAGTCTTTAATTAACTCCTCCTAGTAATGCAACAGGGTAGTTAATATTTGAGCCATAGTTTTGTAAAGGCTATTATTTATAGTTTCACAAGGGATTATGAAAATCGGTGCAATATAACTCTTTGAGAGATCACTGTTAGGAATACCAAATGAGACCTATTTGTCCTAATATCAGAGAGAGTATGCACAAGAGTGTTTTTTGTATAACCAAGCAGACTTTAGGGCCCTATATTCTGGATACAGTCACAGATGTACCTGATTTAAGACAAAACTGTTATTTAAACAAATTGCTAACAACTATTATATTGTGTAATTCTAAAATGAAGGAAAGCAAAGATATTGTGTGGGTGTGAATTGAGCATTTGTAGAATTTGATTGTGTGTACAAGACTGATAGGACTTTTTTTAAAGCACATGGTTAGACTGAAACAAAAGAAATTTTACTCAAACTTCAGAGTGTCTTGGAGAAAAACAACAACAACAAAAAAGAAGCAATTGGCCATACACTGCCTTTTCCTGGAAAACTTATATTTCTTCAAGAAAAGCCTTGAATGTTTTCATTCACACAGATTATGGCAATTTTATCAAAAGTTTAATTTTACTATCCAAATGTCTAACAAGAGTTCACTAAAACAACTCTGTAGGCATTTCTTTCAAGTAATACTTCTCACAATTTGACCATTTAGCACTTCTGAAGATTTATAGTTTATCATCAGTTAAAGATGAAGTTCATTGCCCTACTCACATGAACTGCATAGAGATCAACCTGGTGCCCCTTCCTAATAAAACACTTTCACAGTTACTGCATCTTACTCCTACAAATGTAGAAATGACTTGGATTTCTTGACTGGGGCACAGGACCCTACAGGCAAACTTTGTTACCCACAGGCTTTTTTTTGATCTCAAGCATGTAAAAAATACACATGTAGTATGCATATAGTGATGTATTGTGTTTCACAAAAGACTTACCAGACATAGTTATCAAGGACTCTAAAACTGAGTTTTGCACCAGCCCAGACCTTTAGGCTATGCATAGTTCATCGGGGGCGGGGGGGAGGGGGGCAGGAACAAAAAAGGTACTGACTGCTATGACTTTGACCCTAACTATACCACAGGCTCCAGCATATGAAACACATCTACAGGATTTATCAGCTAGGCCACACTCAGCCACTCAAATCTAATTCTGGCCAATGACCTGAAGAGAAAAAGAGAGAAAGATGGACAGAGGGACAGAAAGGAAAATGGAAAAATGAAAAAGATACCAAAAGAGACCGTAAATTACTAAAGTTTGCAAGGAGAGAAGGGTCACAGGAGTGTAATTATTGTTGCTTCTACAATTATCTAGGTATAAATGTCTAGTAAATTAATGACCAAGATTACTTTGATACAGTTCTAAGAGTTTCATTAAAACTGTACTTCTCACAGCCACCTCAAGAAACCTAAACCCTTAGTTTTCAAACAGTTTAACCACTAATTTGAGATGAGAAAAGCTGTCAGATTTATTAAGTGAGGATCTACTTAAAAAAAAAACACCAAACAAACCAAAACGAACAAAACCCCATATATTCTGCAACTCATACTTGCAGAGTTTACCAGAGGTTTAGAAGACTTAGTATTGTTGGCACCAATTATAAAAATATTGGAGCACATATAACTACATTCAAATTATCTTTAAACAGTGTTTGAAAGTGATCCAGCACGTTTAACCATCAATATGATCAAAGGTTTGATCTATATATAACACCACTACATGCAGAGTAATTTCATTTTCTCCACAGCAATACACATTAAACAGTGTCGATAAAAGAAAATATCTACATAGATATTTTAGTAATCGTTCTCAAGAGTTCAGAGGCACATGAAAAGAAAACTAAAGGTAGAATTGCACAAATGAGATTTGTGCAATTAGATTTGCACAAATGGTCTTAACCTTAACAACTCAGAGCTTTTCAAAGCTTACCTTCATAAACAACTTCTCCTTCAAACACGTCTCTTAAACATAGAGTTACATAACTGGACTTTAATAAAGATTAAAAGAGATTATTTTATGATCTAGTGCAATTCAATTTTATGTAGAATACTTTAGTTAAGTTCTTTATTTTTAATTTAATTGTCCTGTATGTAATTAAATGGTACAGAATGTTAACAAGTAAAAGATAAGGCTCCATAAACAATTCAGAAGTCAGGACAGTCATCAAAAAAAAGAAAATAAAGGTCAAGCTGGTACTTAAGAAAAAGCTTATAAAATTTACCATCAAATATCATCTTATGAATTATATTTCTCAGCAGTGCACATTTCAAGCAGATAGAGTAAAATCACCACTTCCATTAACAGAAATACAGATTACATACTAAAAATCACTATGGTCCCCACAGTTCTTATACAGCTAGCAAGCACAATGTGAAAAAAAAATACTGTATTGAATTTTAAATTGATATATGAATAATTTATCCAAAGCATTTTGAAAAAATGTGTTAGATATTTTCAATCAGTAACATTAATGGAGCTTCTTGTTCCTGAAGGACTGGATCATGCTTCAGTTATTTGGTACTTTTGCAAAACTAAGAAATCAGGTTTTGTGTATAAAAAATAATTGTCTTTTTGTTTGTAAAAAGACTCCCCCAGGCTAGGGGCTTAGAAGACGACATGAAGTCTTCTGAACTTTGGTTTTAGAGCTCACAAAACATTTTTAAAAAAAAGCTTCTAAACAAGTAGTGAAAAATTATAATGGCACTACTACAAGAACATGTGAAAGCACCCTCACTGGTCCTCTGAAAAAAAGATCAAAGGAGGAGGTTTTTTGCATTTTGGACCAATTTCCCTCCTCACATGGGGTACTGTTTACACTGATTCTATTAATGCAAATGGTCCATATCTGTACTTGAATTTATTCAAATATAGCATATTAGCAAGAACAGTAGTGACAGTGTCATAGACAACAATGCAATAAGACAATCCTCAGTGTATTCAGAAGCCTGTAAGATAACTAAGCCACTACATCTTCTCAAACCGAAGTGCAGTAATGCCCCAACACATCTCATAATCCCTTTGCCTTAGTATTTTACATACTGTCTATTCAATTTCATCTGCCATCTGAATGACTTAACTGGACACAATCTTCCAAAAACATGGTTAACTACACAAATCCAAACTATTATTTATTGATGATTTTGACCTTTTCTAGTAAGGAATGTAAATATACACTTAATTTTCACTCTACAGGAGATCTGATCTCAGCAGAAATACTATTTAAGCATATGTTTAAATTTTTTTCTGTGTTGGGGCTAGCATCATGCAAGAAAGTTCTCTAAATCTGCATTCCCTGGGTGAGGGTGAAAAGTACATTGTAGCCAGTGTAAAGTTACTGTGTGTTATTACGATAAGTGGACAAAAATTTTTATTAAGTGATGTTATTCTATTTTTTAAATTCACACTAAGCATGTCATAAAACAATAAAACAGAAGACTTGCAATGCAAAAGAAAACATTAGAAGTTGATTCATTCTGCAAGCGTGATGAACTTCAAGGAATAAATTAATATTAACCTAGTATTAATTGAAAGACTGACTTTATCTTTGATAAATGAAGATTGCTACCTCTAAGCAAGGAAGATGGCTCTTTAAAGTTTACCCATTCTTTCCTCACTCTCAATACATATTGCATAGAAATGTAGCTTAGTAGACATGCTGCCATATGCTGTATACAGCAAGAAAAAACCCACACTGATCCTTTTATTACTACACCTTATCACACTGATATTTACCTTTTTTTAAAAAAAGGAAAGATACCAACTACTTAGGAAAATGTAAAAGCAATATAGATAACAGCTAATTTCCTTATTGAAGTGGATTTCAACTGGTGGTTATTGGAAGAAATATTCTGCACTTTAATTAGAATAAAATTTATTATTGATTTTCATATTTGTCTTCTAGCACAAATAAGTTTGGAACATATCCTGTACACATGCTATATTAATATTCCAAATGTATTATTAGATCAATATTTATTGTCATGGAAAGATATTCCACTGTAATGGAAAGTTGCTGTATCCATCTATTAAAATTTAGGCAAAATACATTAAACTACACAGATAGTAGTTCATGGCTTCTGTACTGTTTTCTGTATCACTACCCACATGCAGGTGCAATGACAGCATTTAAACTTAGAATACAATAAACTTACTTTGTTCTGTAAACCAAAGGACTAAAAAGATGAGATTCAATTTATCTTATTCTAGACCTGTAATAGCAGCAGGCAATTAGTTTTGCTTCCACCACTCCCCAAGTGCCTCTTTAGACTCCACTTGTCATCAACGGGGAAAAGATACAGACTTATGTATTTTATTTATTCCTACTTTCTCCTGCTCATTAAAAAAAACAATATGAACTACTAGCTTATAGGTCTTAAGTACAGGTAGAAGTGTCAAGTTAGACAACTCCACTTGAAGTCAACTATACTCTTGGTATTTAACATATTTCAGCATAAAGTATGCTGAAATGCTTAGTCATTTGGAACAAAGACAGCCCATTGTACTTGGGCAACTTCCCATTGACCGTGTAAACTAAGGTATCTTTGCCAATCTCATGGTGAGCGTACAACAAGTTGTACATGAAGTAGTACTAGCTTAGATTTTAATCCATGAGACAATGCTTCTCCCACCTCATAAAGTGTAAGAAGCCTATTATGAAAGCCTGCTAAGAGACAACAAATGTTTTAAAATCTTCAGAATGTTTTTTGAAAAAGTGTGTCAGCCTCTGTCATAGGAAATCGGACTATGAACTGTTATGCATAATGAAGTCTTTCATCTGCTTAAGGGGTCATCCTCTTAATTACCTGGTGGAAAGAGTTTTGGAGCTAAAATAGTATAACTGAAAGATGGTCATAGGTACTAGAAGCCCCTAAACTCTTGTAAAGTCATCTGTCAAATTCAACCGAATTATTGCTGACTCCACAACAGTGTAAATATTGAAATATTCATGGAAATTCCTTAATCCACAGCCTGAAATTATAAACAGACTGGCTGTTTTCCCAGTAACCCATTAACTCTAGTACAGTAACACTGTTCAGATTTTTTAAACTACAAACAGTGATACATAAGTCTGACACAAAATCAGGTCCTCCACTGACTTTAAGTGAAAGAGGCAAAGCCTCACTCATGAAGCTAACTGCATAGCTGGAAAAAAAATAAAGAAAAACATTTTTTGACTACAGATAAAATAAAAACTTTATGTCCATTTCCATAATGGAATCCAAGCACAAGGCTACCACTTAAACTTTATCCTATTTAACTGAGTCAGGGAACATGCTCGCAGAATCACAGAATGGTAGGGGTTGGAAAGGACCACCGGAGATCATCTTGTCCAACCCCCCTACTTAAGCAGGTACACCCAGAGCAGGGGGCACAGGACCATGTCCCTGGATAAGTATACAGACAAGTGGTACTATGCATGGCTGCCTGTTCATCTGCCAGCAAATGAAAATCATAATGTCTGCTGTGTTTCTGCAGAGGTTTATCTGTGATGCTGTATACATCTTTCCCATACATCTGAACCATGCTTTGTCTCCTGAGTGGCACTGATGTATCTACATAGCTCTTAATCCCAGTCAGGCCAATTTCAAGACCAATGCCATGACCCCTTGTGTTCTCCTGCAATAGATCTAATTCACATTAAATGAACTACAGTATATCCTAGCAGGCTTTCCCAGGCATTCACCCTAGATAGCATCTTTTAGTTACCAATGCATAACAGCAATGGAAAAAAAATTAGTTTTTTAATTGCTAATGTAGTAGATAACTGTATCCCTTCTTGTGTTCCAGCTATTCCTCAAGTAGTGATTGTAGCTTATTCTTGCCTGATACTAGTAACAAAAGATACAGAAACAGCAATTAAAACCCACACTTTCAACTACCTGCACCCTTTCTGAAGGTGCAATATACATGAGCAGTGGTATCAATTTTACTTCACCTGTAATTTTGAAATAGGCAGCGTTTTCACAGGTAATGGAGAGACAGTTAAAAATATACTCCGATTTTTGTCTCTATGGTACCATTATAGTTTTATACTATTACAGCTCACTCATTTACAAAGAATTCACTATACTTTAGAGCGTGAAGTTGTCTAGCTGTACTACCTAAAGTTGCTTCTGAGATGTAATTCTGTCTCCAGACCCTTAACTTCTTTGGGCTACCTCAGGCATTGTATGGTCATAGAAATTATTAGTTCTTATATTGTTGAGTGCAGCAATTTTAATTTTGGCCTAGCATCTTTGTAGAATTAATGAGTCAAAGTCATTTTCTGTGTTAAGCACACAGAGCAACAGCACTGAATTCACTCACGCAATACTTACTGTCCAGAAATTGAGGACAGAAGTGATTGATTGGGGTTTTTTTGGGGGGGTGGGGGTGCTTTTTTTTGTTTGGTGGTTTTGTTTTGTTTTAAACTAAGGAAGAACCACGTTGCACCACACTGCAGGCATAAAAGTATCCCCACTGTCAGGAGTTAATTCAAAGGCATACACTGCCAAAGTACCATTTCATCCTGCAAGATACCTTTCCGAGCAGTGCAGACCTGGCCCTCTCCAACACCACACATGGTACGGTCTTTTCTCAGGCCTATACAGATGACCTTCTTTCAATCAACAGCCTAAAATTTCAATTTAAAAATGACAGAGTGAATTATATTTAGGAATTATTTATTTAGGCCCAGAAGTTTGGAATACCTATGCCCTGTCAGCACTATTTCTAGTTAATGGTATATATTCCATGAAGTAATAAGAATTCTGAAAGGCTGAAAAAGTAAAAAGCTAGGAATGTGCACAATTTTAAGATGCGGGCTACATTTAATACACAATTTCCATGAAAAATCTAAAACAAAGAAAATAAAGATGCTGTTTATCTTAGAAGTGTGAAAGTTAAGTACAAAACGTAACCTGCCTTCTTAGTGCACAACAAGAACTATTCTGTTGTACACTGCTATCATCCTGCAATACTAGTGTGCAACACAAGTCCTACTACAAGTACGCCTTGATATGAACTAGTGCATTTCTTCATGATGCCTCTAATGCTCTAGAAATAAGCTTTGTTAAAAATTCAGCTTTTCCATTAACTTCTTGTGCTATGGCAGATTAAATTATACTCTTTCTCATGTCATTAACAGTTATTTTGGCCTAAAGTTTGGGGACTGGTGGTGGTGGTGTTGGTTGGTTTGAGGGGGTTTATTTTGGTTTGGGTTTTGGTTTTCTTTGTTTGGTTGAATTCCCCTCTTTAAAAAGGGAATTAAGTGTTGCATTGACATACTACGATATCCGAGTCCCCTTAGAATCCAATGTCTTGTCAAGAGGCATGTTAAGACTTGCCACCTTGTGAGCTTGAACCTTAATTCACATCATAGGAACACCTGAGGAGCTGTTACACTGTATCCTACAAATATATATATACATATATATACAAATGTATCCTACAAATATACTGTATCCTACAAATATAACAACAGCACACACTATGATGGATCCATAACAAATACATTGTAAAAGTATGTATGAGCAAGCAATGATTATTTTCTAAATGTCAGCATTTTTGTGCTTTTACATCTCATGTATTTCATTTTTTTAAGGAAAGTTATTAAGTTCTGATGGAAAATAACTGATGCAAATCAGTTAAAAATTATAGCTTGTCGTGCTGGGTTTCCTACTTGAGCCTGCTGGGTGATCAGTGCAACCCATTTACTCCACATAGCATCAGTTGCATGGTGTGTAGAGAGGACATTTCCTTTGAACATCCAGCCCAGCACTGGCAGTCGGGGTGCCAGGAGCAACTGTGCTTCAGTACCAACCACTTCTGAAGCAGATCAAACCCCTTCATATGCTGCCAATATCTCTTTTTCAGTTGGAGTATAGCGGGCTTCAGACCCTCTGTATCCACGACTCCAAAACCCTAGGGGTCAACCTCAGGTCTCCCCTGGTGTTTTCTGCCAGAGGCTCCAGGTAGGGCCATTCTCCCCGGCTGCGGTATAGAGCACATTTTTCACATCTTGTTCTGCCCGGACTGGCCCAAGGCCTACTGCATGAACTATTTCTTGTTTAATTTGTTCAAAGGCTTGTCATTGCTCAGGACCCCATTTGAAATTCTTTTTCTGGGTCACTTGATAGAGAGGGCTTACAACCAGACTGTAGTTTGGAACATGCATTCTCCAAAAACCCACAATGCCCAAGAAAGCTTGTGTTTCCTTTTTGCTAGTTGGTGGAGACATGGCTGCTATTTTATTGATCACATCCATTGGGATCTGATGATGTCTATCTTGCCATTTGATTCCTAAGAACTGGATCTCTTCTGCAGGTCCCTTAACTTCACTTTGTTTTACGGCAAAACCAGCTTTCAGAAGGATTTGGACTATTTCCTCTCCTTTCTCAAAAACTTCTTCCGCTGTGTTCCCCCCACGATGATGTCATCAATGTATTGAAGGTGTTCGGGACCTCCACCTTGTTCCAAAGCATTATGGATCAGTCCATGGCAAATGGTAGGTCTGTGTTTCCACCCCTGGGGCAGTCGATTCCAGGTGTACTGGACGCCCCTCCATGTGAAAGCAAACTGTGGCCTGCACTCTGCTGACAGAGGGATTAAGAATGCATTAGCGATATCAGTTGTGGCATACCACTTGGCTGCCTTTGACTCCAGTTCATATTGAAGTTCTAGCATGTCTGGCACAGCAGCACTCAACGGTGGAGTGACTTCATTCAGGCCATGATAGTCTACTGTTAGCCTTCACTCTACATTAGACTTCCGCACTGGCCATATGGGACTGTTAAAGGGTGAGTGGGTCTTACTGATGACTCCTTGGCTCCTCAGTTGGTGAATGAGCTCACGGATGGGGATCAGAGTCTTGGTTGGTGTGATATTGCTGCCAGTGCACTGTTGCGGTGGCGATCAGCACCTGCTGTTCTTCGACCTTCAGCAACCCCACCACAGAAGGGTCCTTTGAGAGACCGGGCAAGGTAGACAGCTGTTTAATTTCCTCCGTCTCCAAGGCAGCTACACCAAAAGCCCACCTGTAACCTTTTGGGTCCTTGAAATAACCTCTCCTGATGTAGCCTATGCCAAGGATGCACGGAGCCTCTGGGCCAGTCACAATGGGGTGCTTTTGCCACTCATTCCCAGCTAGGCTCACTTCGGCCTCCAATACAGTTAGCTCTTGGGATCCCCCTGTCACTCCAGCAATGCTGATGGGTTCTGCCCCTATATAGGTTGATGGCATTGAGATGCACTGTGCACCAGTGTCCACTAAAGCTTTATACTCCTGTGGGTCGGGCGTGCCAGGCCATCGGATCCACACAGTCCAGTAAGCCCGGTTACCCCTTTCGTCCACCTGGCTGGAGGCAGGGCCCCTCTGTTCCTGATCATAGTATTCATCACTCACTTCCTGTAAATACGAATCACAAGTGTCTCTATTAAGATCAGAAAGAAAATCAGCGCTTCTGTTGCTCTGTCTGGGGTATTGCTTACTGGAAACCGGAGCAGCAGCTTTCCTGGAGAAACTCCCCTGAGTGATTGTTTTCCCTTGCAGGTCACGTACCCCTCCCTCTAGGGTTGAGGTAGGTTTTCCATCCCACCTCATCATGTCCTTTCCGTTGTCACGCAGGCAAAACCATGGGGTGCCCCGTTGTGTGTATCCTTTCTCTTGAGCAAAGGGACGCTTACTCCTAATGGCTGAGATACTGGTTCGTACTGGTGGGGAGCAGGACCTATCTTCTTTGAGTTGCTGGACCTCTCGGGACAGTTTCTCCACAGCAGAGACGAGCGAGGAAGAGATATTTGTGTCATAATCCCAGAGTTTATCAATCAACTCCACCACTGTTGGTGTCTCGTCATCTTTCCAGGATATTACTGCCAATGAGTTCCCATGCATCGATGGTGTGCTCCCTACAAATTTCTGCCACATGGGTTGTGTGCACTTGGCTTCATCACCATAAATCACCTCAAGCATGGCTAGTTGCCTCAGGTACTGGTTACCTTTTCTCCATGGTCATCCATTTTCCTAGGCGAAATACAATATCTTCTTTGAAGGGGTACCTTTCTCTTACACCTGACAGGAGCCGCCTCCAGAGGCTGAGGGCTTGTGTTCCTTTTCCAATTGCTTTATCAATGCCCCCTTCCCCAGAAAGGGATCCCAGTTGTTTGGCTTCCTTCCCCTCTAATTCCAGACTACTGGCCCCATTATCCCAGCATCAGAGCAGCCAGGTGATAATGTGTTCACCTGAACAACACCCGAAATCTTTCCGTATATCCCACAACTCTTTCAAGAATAGGGATTGAGTAGTTTGTTTCTTGTACACATTCTTCCTCTTCCTCCTCCTCTTCTTGTGATGGCCCTGTTTCTTCATAATCTTTTTCTAAATGAGTTGACTTTCTCTTCCAAGATTTCTTGAGTATAGGGGCAACTGATACTGGCACAGGTTGGTCCTCTGATTTAGCTGCAACACTTGTCACTGGGGTTGGAGTAGCTGCAGTGTCTGTCATGGGGGTTTGAGTGGCCACAGTGCTTGTTTCTTTCCTTGTCTTGGTCGTTTTAGATCCAGAGGCCTTCTCTCCCCCTTAGGGGTACTGAATAGTGGTAAATAGGGCTTGATAGGCATGAGCCAGGCCCCAGCACATTGCAGTGATTTGTATCTCTCTGGAATTGCCAGGGTGACAACATACTTCCTCCAAATATTCTAATAATTTTGGGGGATTCTACGCTTGTTCAGGGGTAAAGTCCCATGACACTGGGGGTGCCCACCGTCTTAGGCATTTGCCCATACTATCCCACATACCCTGCCACCCATAGCTATCAAGCCTTGGGGCAGATCTCTGGATTATATTCTTAAATTGCTTATTAACCTTCAACAGAACTGACACTGTCTGCCAAAGCAATACCACCAAATGTACCTCAACTACCCAAGGATGTTCAAGATACTGAAAAGTTGTTGTAATGAAGGAGGAGACTTTATATATAAAGGAGGTAGCTAATGTGCCATTCTGTATTCCCTCCATAAAAAAGCCTCTCAGAGGAGGAGGTATAATTGCTAATTGTCTCCATGAGGTGGTAGCTGAAGTACAGTAACGGCTTCCATGCAAGACCTAAATAACCGATAATGGTCAAGACTAGTGTTTTAATAACAAATCTCCTAGGCAAAACACCTCTAATCACTGCAGAGCACAGCAAACTACAAAAACCAACAGCAATTTCTAACATGTACTTTACAATCAGCACAGTAGAGACTGGACAAACTAATATTAAGAACAGATGAATCAATGCTGTGACCAGCAACTGTTATTATCTCAAGCCCTTCAAGCCCCTCGTTGGTCCCCAAAATGGACTGCCGTGGTTCAGCCTCAGTTGGCAACTAAACACCATTCAGCTGCTCACTCACTCCCCCATCCCTGCGCAATGGGGGAGAGAATCGGAAGAGCAAAAGAACTTGTGGGTTGAGATAAGCAGTTTAATAATTACAATAAAATAATAATTATAATAATATTGATTATGATAATAACAACAATAATGATAATATAATAAAATAGAAAAGGAAAAAAACAGAAACACAAACGATACAACTGCTCACCACCCGCCAACCGACACTGCCCCTCCCCAAGCCACAACTGTGGCCTCCCTCCCCCAGCCAGCCCCTCCCAGTTAACATACTTGGCATGACATTACATGATATGGAATATCCCTTTGGTCAGTTTGAATCCACTCTCTTCGCTGTGCCACCTCCCCTCCTGGCTTCTTGTGCACCCGGCAGAGCATGGGAATCTGAAAAAGTCCTTGACTAGTACAAGCATTACCCAGCAACAGCCAAAACATCTGTGTGTTACCTCAGCATTGTTTTCATGCTAAGTTCAAAGCACAGCACTATGCCAGCTGCAGTGAAGAAAATTAACTCTATCCCAGCTAAAACCATGACAAGCTACAACAACAGATTTAGGGAAACAAAATATTCTGTGGTCCTTTATTACATTTATTTGCTCAATTTTATTGCAGAGTTTCAAGTGCACACTAATCCTTGGGTTAAAAGATGACTCTACAAGAAATGCTAACAAACATTTAGGCATAATGACCTTCAAGGATGTCTCACTCTCCAACTGGTAAGTACTTAGGAGACAGCCTATCTACAGTTACATGTATTTGAGAAATGTCTATGAAATAAAAGTAAGTGTTCTATATCAAGGTTTTCCCCACCTAAATTTCTCAATTATTTTCAACATTACTTTTAAAAGAGCAATGAAGATGTAGCTAGAAGAGCTATAGACTGGTAGCATCTTTAGAAGCTTCTCTATAAAACTGCGTATTTCTTAAGGATTGTTGAACATTCAGATGCCTGCTTTAGTTTCTCTTAGTTACAACAGGGGTCTACTACACTATCTTTCCATTCTACCTTGAATAATTTAGCACTAGTAAAGATGACTTTCTGGCAATTGCTACAAAAAAGCATTTAGGCAATGATACGAAAAAAGTTAATTTCTCATTTTTGCTGTTTTATTTACTTTATGCTAAAGTCTGGGGCAGATATAGCTTACAGCTTTTACTGTTAACAGAAATACTATTTGCATAGACAAAGTCCATGCTGCCATTACAGGGAGGAGATAGTAATGAGATCCAGTAATACTCTCTGGAAGAGAAAAGAACATACTGGAGGAAAAAAACATTCGTCCTTTTACAGGAAGGAGAAAAGAGGAGAGGAAAGTAACAATTTTCAATATTGCAAACGTGCCCACAGAGACTAGTAAAATGAAAGGATTAGAGCAATAACAAGACAGGAAGAAGGATCCCAAAACAGTACTATTCCTCAAACCTTCCAGAAAGATGATTGAGCAGAAGGGTAGATCCCATGCCCTGTCCTGACTGGAGAAAATGCACTGAAAACTAACATCATGCATCTGCATGAATAGCAGAACACATATAAGAAGACTTATAGATATTTACCAGAAAACAGAATTTAAAGTTACACAGGAAACAAGAACAAATAAAAGCAAGGTAACAAGTTTAGAGTACCCCAACTCAGAGTCTAGTATTTACTTTTGAAAATTTGACCTTGTATTGTATTTCCCAGCAGTGCAACTAAAGCTAAAATTCTAAGCAAAACCATCATATGGTCTTCAGCAAAAATAAGACAG
This sequence comes from Phalacrocorax carbo, assembly GCF_963921805.1. Lineage (NCBI taxonomy): Eukaryota > Metazoa > Chordata > Aves > Suliformes > Phalacrocoracidae > Phalacrocorax > Phalacrocorax carbo. The sequence continues at coordinate 14,944,729 of NC_087519.1, forward strand.
CAAAGAAAAACAAGTACAACACTATATACAATCTAACAGATTCCAAAGGTCACACCTTCTCAAATTTTTTTGATGTTTTTGAACTAAGATTTAAAAGAATTTTTAAATCTCAAAACACAATTCAAAAATATGATAACTTCATAAGAGAACTTCATATTTTTGAGTAGCTGCAGGAAAAACACACCAGTGTAAAGCCAGGGCTTTTAATGGACTATAATGGTTAGTTCAATTTAAAGAAGCAACTCAGTACATTTGGGAAAAGAATAAATACCAGAAGGTATTTCCTTAATAATATTAAAGAGCTTACTAACACAACAGCGTTATAATTTATGCTGAACTCATTTTGCCAAATCCTTCATTAAACACAGATATTTTGTACTTCAAAACACGGGACTTTTTTGTCCAAAGTAGACAGCCTAGACAGTGTGTTGTAATAACTTGTAAACTGTGATCCCAGTGTACATAGGTAAAACTATATTTTTCATACAGTATTAACATGCTGCGCATTTCAGTGGTTCTAGACCCATCATACTCTTCCCCTCTTCCAGGACACATAGCTCTGAATTGCATGGAAACACTGTATTGTAAAGTCTAGTCCCGTTACAACCATTATCTAATAGTTCTGCCTGTCAAAGTTCAAATAACTACATTTATTACCCTTGTGAAACAGTATTACGCTCTCAAATCTCCTGGGAATCTACAGTCTAAAGTGAAACACCCAGCTTTAGTTTTCCTGTCTACACAGTTTTGAGCTTTGCAGTTATCTTCCACTATTAACTGATTACCAATTAACTCAAAAGGTTTCCCAGATTACGATTTTGCTGAAAAAAGCGCAGAACTTTGTGCTCTAACTTGGGGTTGTTAGGACTGAAAATTTTTTTTTTTTTTTTTAAGAGAATAACTTACATTCTATTTATAGCTTCTAGAAAGATTATACTCTATTCACTGCAATGCCAGCTAATCATCTGATTGTCAGGATCTGACTTATGCGACGATTTTATTAGTGACATACTTTGAACCATATGAAAATTTTATTTCTTGCTTTTTTATATAAATGTTTAGACACTCTAATGAATATATTCAATGTGTTAGTGTTTCTGCACTTGTCTTCTATAAGTTAGGTTTGTATAACACCACATTACAGACAAGCAAAACTTAAGGATAAGTGAACCAAAAAACCTCCTCTGTGTTATTACCTGTTTCAACTTCCCAAATATAAACTGAATCATCTTCACATCCAACCATCAGCATATTTTCAACAGGGTCAAATTTTATCTTCTTCACAGGAGACAAATGCTTTCTGGCATGTAAGAGACATACTCTCTTCTGAAGGTGTAGAATTGCTACTGAGTGATCACTGCACACACAGAACACTATGCTGTGATCTTTTAACTGCAAAACAGAAAAAACTTCTATTTTAACACTGTAGCCACAGTCATAACCATATCATTTTAACAAGCCTGGTTAAAGTTGCCCAGTGACTTCTTTCCCAGAACATAATCATTTTAGAAAATAATGTTTTATTTCAGCCTACATGTCCAACTTGTTTTTAACAGGCTAGCTACACAACTGATCTCCTGACAGGAAAACATACAATATCCTCTGATTTTTCAATTAAGAAATAATTTAAATACCATTTATTCACAACACTTAACCTATCAAAGCAGTAATTCTATAACCAAATATACAGTAGCAGTTGTCCTAGAAGAGAAAGTAGTAAAAAATTACGTCAAACCAAACTGCTGCTTGTGTGATATAAAATTATGTCAGGTCTTATGACACAAAAGCCAAGGGCAATGCATTTCTAACAAAAATTTGGGTATGTTACAATTTCATTTCACACTGTATGGATCTGATTCTGAAAAGCCTTCCCTTCCTGCAGCTAGTTGTTGGTGACACACAAAGGAATTCATCCTATGGAAAGATTCAGCCTTGTACAGAGACCCGAAACACCATCCAAGCAGGTATGAAATCCTACCTAGTTTTCAGAAAAAGGGCTAAAGGGAGCCTTACAAGCATCAAGAACTTATGCCACTGCAAAACATCTTTTGGGCTATTTAATATGGCACATAAGTGAACTCTGAGCCAACCATTAGTATCAAATATGCCTCCACAAGCATTTTAGGAGGAGGAAGATGAAATTCCAGCCTCATGGAATACAATGGGGACAGAATTTGTTCAACAAAATTTCATGGAGTGTTCAGTACAGTAAACCTTCTAAATTTTAACTTTAAGTCAACTTTGAAGAGAAACATACAAAATTATTCTAAATCTCATAAAACACAAAAGCATACATGCAGAAGACCACAAGAATGTGTCAGGAACAAAAGAAAAAAATCAAGCATATACATTTAAATTAACATACTACTGGTCCAAATCTTTTCTTGCTCTGCTCATACCCCTAGTCTTTCTGATTACACTTTTTAACTACAGACATTAGGAGATGATCAGATTAACATACAGATTGACAATCATGCTATTAAAAATGGTGAATAGAAAGTTAAGAGCTTGAATTTAATATGTCACTGGTTTAGGATAATCTTTTGAATCACTGAAAATACCAACTAACAAGAACTCAACCCTCTGAAATTAAAAGCAACTTTCAAACAAGACAAATGAATGTAAATTAAGGATAAAGTGCTGTAGAATAAAAGTACTGCCAGATGTTTTTTAATCTATATACACACACACACACACATATATAGAGATACTTTTTTTTTTTAGACCTCATTTATTATGCTTTTACTTACTTGGTAGTTTTCTGGAGATTGCAAGAGCTCTGCAACTGGACCAGACTGCAGGCTAAATTGGTGTAAGATGCCTCCAGTAAATATATCCCAGCATATCACGATAGAATCCTGGCCCCCTGATAATAGCCAGCTTGGATCAAATCTTACTGATTTATCATGTGGGTAAAGTAAACAAGTGACTCTGCTACTATGACCATTCAGAACCTTATAAGGTAGATTTTCTGAAATAAGATGGTACATAAGTTAGTTCTGTTCTTTATAATAGAGGTTCCATATTTTACAGTACATTTTCTAACAGTTAGGGGATTCAAAATACTAAATATAATATTCCTTTGCATGGGATCAAAGAATTCTGGATGTGTTCCTCAAAGGGAGGATGAAGGTCTGCACTCCAAGCTTCATTTACAGAGATATACCATTTTTATACCTTCAGTGGAATGATGTTTTAGAGGGAAAATGACAAAGATGACTGCTGCCTATATCATTACATCCCACATATCTCACTTCCAGGTGAATCCATCCCCACAGCCATTCCAAGAGTCCTAACAGTGCAAAGCACCTTGGTAGTACTAAGCTGTGATCTGATAGATCAGCTACAGAGGGAGAAAGATCATAATCTTCCATTTTCCTCATTCTATTCCTGACCATCACCCCTGTTTTTCAGAAAAATTTTACAGGGATAACTGGAGGGGATGTCAGAAGTATGCTGTCTTCTATGCTTGACTGAGATGAATTCAGTCAAAATTGTTAAAACTTACCCTTCAGCAAAGATGTGTTTTCTAAAAGTCTTGCTCTTGCAGTTTTTAAACCTAGTGTTACAAAAATTTTCCCATTTTCACATCCACACACAAGCTTATCGAGACTGGGTATGTATACAGAGGTACTGACAACTGCATTTTCAGTTCCATCTTTTGCTACACAAAGATGATCAATAATGCCCTCTGACATCAAATGGTGTTTATCAAAATTATCCTGAAGAGTCCATGTTGCTGTAATTGAGATCTCTAGAGGGTGGGGGAAACAAGTCAGGCATTTTTTTTTTTTATTCATTCAAAACAAAATAAGAGTCAAAAAGCAAAATACACATTTTCATCTCCTCATCACTTCCCCTAACTTACGCTTTCTGCAGCCTAGCAATGGGAAGTCAGCAGCTGCTATTTCAATACTAGATCAGATCTCACCAAATCCTTTCTTTATACCTGCCTATGAAACAACCATAAGCAGGACCAACTAAGTAAGTTTTCATGACATTTAGTAAAGAAGTATTTATGGGCAGATGGTAAGGAAATGTTCAGTTCCATTAAAAATTTATAGACACTCATCTTTTAGTGTCTTGCTCCTTCTAACTACAGCGAATCATCACACAACGAATAAATGAGCATCACTTTCTAGTGTGAAAATATTTTCATGAGAATTCAAGTTTTCATTAAAATTGACTTTGACACAATTAAAAAGACTGTATCAAGAGCACAGAATGGCCAAACCTTTTGGTGAACCATCAAATGTTGACACAGGGACATCAGGAACATGCCACAAAGTGATCCTTCCTGAAGCTTCACCAGAAAAAAGAACCTTATAGAAAGGCTCCTTTCTTTCATTCATAAAGCCCATGACAAAAGGAAAACTCTGTCAAAAATAACAGTCAATCAATATTCTGATACACAAGAGCTGATAAAACAATGTAATTAATTGCAAATTCAAAGGTTTTGTACATTACAAGCTGTAGAAATAGAAAATAAATAATGATTGAACCCTCCCCTGTCACTAAGTTCTGTTGAGACTGGGTCTACTCTGCCTAGTGCAAAGCCTTCAAAGATCATTTCTGCTTTGCCAGTATCCTTGGCTAAACCTACACCCCACATGGAAAAGTGGAATGCGAGGGCTTCCTAGGTTTACTGTCTCTAAATGGAGAATTTACTAATAGTATCACCACCATATAAAAAAAAAAATTGGCAGCATAAGCACCAAGATCAGGCTGAAAAAAAATGCAGTGAAACATTGGTAATATTCACTTCAAACTAAATTCAGTAAAACTTTGATCATAATAACCTGAATTACTACAAATAATGAAAGGCAAGTATTATGGTTCTACATAGATAAGTAATAGCCTATAACACCATTGTGCAGTCATCTGGAAAAAGTTAGATACTACAGAGGTGTAATATAATTGATAAACAGACTTACTGACATATACCTAGTTTCATTTAGTCAACACTAAAATTTATTGCAGTACATGTATCTCTGATAACATCAGGTTTTTATTCTCCTATGAAGACCAGAAGTATGTAGGTTTTCTTTGTCTGCAGGTATAGAATTATCTGTGGTGTTATATCACCACGTCAGTCACACCCAAACTATGTGATGATCTACTGGTGTCTTGCCAAGAACACCCTGTTTAGCTGTTACATAAACTTCCTTCTCAAGTATCAAACCCTTGCAAAAGTCAAGAAAACTAGGAATCTCCAGGTATGTCTACATTAGTATGTTCAAGTTTACACCAGGTGTGTACTTTGGAAGTGAATGCTTAGGTTTGTGTTGTGGACCTGTCCTGAAGCATCAAATCAGGATTTTTTTGCATGGAAGTAAACCAGGAGATGCGTGCAGGAGCACACAAAAAACCCACACCAAAACACCTCAGAAGTACACCCTGTACTGTGGATAGTGTGGATGAAAGGTCATCAGCACAAACCTTTTTTCCACCTATCACCTTTACCTAGATAGTGCAGGCGCAGCTTGACTGTTTGCTCCTTCAAGGCATTTTAATAACATCCCCATATCTTGGATGTGTTTTATTTACAGCATTGACATTTGGGAGTAAATTCCACAATAAGCAACTGTACTTATTGTGAATGTGGTTCACAATGGTTCACAAATGTGGTTCACTTTATAGTATAAGAATGGAGATCAAAACAACACAAGCAGTTTTGTTGTCTCACAAATCTGCTGTAAAGCTTATTCGGGTAGTAAGATAAATATTAAAGCAGAAATATCAGAAGAGGGCAGGGGACATTACTTTAAAAATTCATACACTTTGGGGGAAGCATTTATGAGCTTCCTACCCACCACTGTAACCCTATTATTTACTAAGCCATGTGTTTTGGTTATTTCTTTTCCCTCACGATAGCTGACCTTTTGGCATCCTTCAGCAGTTATCTGATTTTAAACCACAGCATTTGGGGGAAAAGCTGAATGGCCCTTCAACTGAAAATTAAATCTGTCAGGCTTTGCAAAAGTATGCAAAAAAATGCTTTCTAAGAGCCTATAGCTGTCAAGAGAAAGACAAAAACCCACTGGAAAACCTCACATAGGTGTATATGTATTTGACAGTGTTTCTAGTCAGGTACAAATAAAAATATGTCTCCCTTACATATCTTCAGAAACTGCAAAAATGCAACTGCAGGCAGGAATTAAATCCACATCTTCCAACACCTGCCATTTCATAAACAGTATTAGCAATAAGACTTAGAAACAAACCAGAAAAGTCTGTTATATTTGTTTTGGTTTAATTTTTGCCAGGTAAGAACCTCTGCCACATGTTTTCCCCCATTCCCTACTTCCTAATTCTAATTTATTTTTCACTTTTTCAATCAACTGTTTTTTCTTACCTATTTCTTTATGGTCACACAAAGCACTACTCAAAAAGTGAGTCAAGATGCAGGTTTTCCAACATAGCTGAGTCCACTTGAGCTACTTTGTTTAAGCAGTAACTTCTAAATTTGAAATTGGTGGGAGAATTCATGTTTAGCAGAGCACGTCAGTCAGTATAAAAATTACCTACTTTTTTAGCTTCCTCTTTTCTTAACCATAGAGGCTTCTTCAAGCAGAGACCATGGTTCTGAAGAGAGTCACATGTCCAATTTTATGCACTGTGGGTACTGTCAGTCTGCTCACAGTGTAAGAAAGTCAGGCATGTGGTTATGCCTCTGAAGGCTCAACAGTATTCTGGATAAAATGTCACAGATTCAAACCCCTTCAATTCAGGATGGATACACGCGGGAAACAACTTATGTAGTTAAACTGAAACATGCATACATTTCTTAATAAAACAAGAACTAATTAACTTCCTTACATTTTGCTTATGGGCAGGTGTTTTTTTTTGTTGTTAGGGTGTTTTTTTTGGTGGGGTTTTGTTTGGTATTTGTTTTGGCTTTTCTGTGTTGGTTTTTGTTGTTTTGGGGTTTTTTGCCCTTTTTTTTAAACATAATATGATAGTAAAAGCTAAAGCTATTTTAAACCACCTTTACTTAGCCTAATTGTTAAAGTTATTTTTTTCTAATTTTGGCAAAAAGTGGAGAGTTGTTCTATCTATAGCTGAAAATACAGAAGGTGTCATCGTTGTCTCCACACACCCCACCCCCCACCCCCCCGTGAAAAAAAGTAAGTATTGCCAGAATTTAAGAAAAAAATATGCTTTAAGCATCTCCAGGTTTGTAAGTTAAATATGTTAAATATTAAAAATGAAGGAATAAGTTCAATTCATTGTTTTCATAGAACAATTAAGTCTCTTGATGAAATCAACTTTTTTTTTTTAAAAGGTTATTCAGGTAATTGCAAACAAGTAATGAATGAACTTTTGAAGCCCACTGTCAATCTTTATGAGTTTACCTTATTTTCCTTCACACCGGTAAAGCAGAGTAAATGAGGATAAACAGTTTCTTTCAGCACCTTCCCATCAGCAGGATATATGCTTTTAGAAAGTCCACTGCATAATTAAAAAAAAAATTAAAAGCTTTAGAAAGTCATATATTTTAGAAAGCAGAACAGTAACATCCAAGATTCACAAGTTCAATTAAAAATTACCGAATAAGTAATTACAAGTGACTTTTTAAAAATCACAGCACCAGCTGCCCAAATTCTACATGGCTAATCTTACTCCTGTGTCCCCTGCTGTGTCAAAGACTGAGAGCTGTCAAATTCAGGGTAAATCTTTGAATGCCAAAGTGGGTTTGTTCTGGTTTTTGATCATTTGCAACATGCAGAGATTTTCCATAATAAACCTCCCGAAGTTCATCTTGTACCTGAACTTTGTGTGTGAATTTCCCATCTGGGCCCACCTGTTTAGCAGCTGGTAGATGTAACTGTGGCCATCTTCTGTCCAGATGATAAGTCTGTAAGCTGCTAGTACTTCTCCACCAGCAAAGCACTGACCACTTTTACAGAACTCAGTACAAAGCAATGAGAAATCACAATAATCATAAACCTAAGCTCAGAAAAACAATACAATATAAACAAACAGTACTGGCACACTCATTTTAATTCAAGCTGGTTTTGGGCGAAGGATCAATAAGTAGAACATTGGCTTAACTCTCTGTAGTTTGACTACCTCTTCTAGAGCCAAAGCAGTTTGCCTACTATCAAACTACTGCAAAGTAAAGAATCAAACAATATATTTCAAACAGAGAAACAGACAATGAAAAAAGCAGCATTAGGGCCTTCTGTTCTATTAGGGGATTTTTGGATGGGATTTACTTTGTTTTGCCTTGCATTCATTATTAATATTTACTGGACTGTTAATTTCTTACAAATATGACATTGAAGACTTTAATAGAAGCCATAAATTCTTCTCTCTGTATTCTTTAAAAGATGATCTGCTGGCATAATGACAGCACATATCTTAAAGCAGATTTTCTTCTTTTCTTCTTTTGGGAGAAACAGAGATTTTTCCTTTTCACAAATTAATTGAAAGCAAAACACATATAATACCTTTTGCTTACAAGAATTATTCTCTTTTCCATTTCTAGAGCTGGTAAGGAGTTATATGACTTGTTTGCTTCCTCTGACCTTCCCACTTTAAACCAGAACAGGATATGACTAGGGCAACCTAGGGTATTGTCTGCTTGTTCACATTCCTAGTGGCTTCATGGAGAGAGTACTCATAGCCACATTCTTTTAATTTATTCCAGTAGTGTGAGGAAATAGATTTCAGTACAAAAATTTCTACTAATTATTTACCGCTGATTTCTATTCATTATCTAATTTCTAGCTAATTTGTTCTTATTTTTGTTACTATAGAAGTGGGTTATGGAGCCACTCTAAACACACATGTGAATCTCTCCTATGCCTGTCTAATTAAGGAGTAAGATCACCATCATTTAAAGTTGTATATTCACTAAAACATAAAAGTTTAAAATCCAACATGACTTATCTATATTTTAACGCTTAAAGTAGTGTTATAGATAAGTATTCAAATACATAATGCAGATATTACAAGAAACATGCACCTCTTGTGGAAAAACATTACAGATATCAATAGGAAAAAATGCACTTTACACAGATATTTTCACGATAAGCCTATCCATTCCATACATGGAATTTCTTTATATATGCTCTTGTACAGACATTAAAATAGCCCAAGACAAGCCTCAGGAATACCCTACAATTGTATTATTCAAAGTTGACGCAAATATATGTAAAATTTCTGCCCCGCCCCCGCAACAGCACTGGTGCTTGGATCAGGTACATATGTTGCACTGAAAGCTCAGGATTATTTTAAAAGCAATGTCATAACACTGGGGAAAAATAGAGAGTTATTACAAGTTCAGTTTAACTAAAATTTAAAATAAACTAATAACAGTTTGAGTAATTACATGATGCATTTGTTTTGTTACAGCTACAAGAGAAAGTGATATAATCTGGGGTCTTTATGTTTGCTGGTTTCTATTAGTGGAACCCAGGCTATTGGCCCTGATGGAACAGAGGCCCCAGGTTACCAAGGACTTGCCAACTGCAATTACTTCTGTCATAAACAGTTTTTGTGCATCTTTGTCTCCTTTTGAAATGCACTGTGAAGGGGACTATAACGCACCCAGTGCTCTAAATGACTAATACATAATGCAAGCCCCTTTCCACCCAGCCAATTTCATGTTAAACTTTTAAAGCAGAAATATATTAATAAAAATAAACATTTAATATCAGTCAGGCAGTTAAGTAGAGAAGGGATACAGCACACTTATACCTGACAACTAGTGAGCACTTATTCTTTAAGCAGAGGAGAAAAGCAAGTATCTGCAGCTAAAAACATTAATTTTCTTAATAATTTTGAAAAGCTAAAAGTAAAACACTCAGTAATGTACCTGCCAGCATGTGGAGGACACGACTAGAAGGAGCCTTTCTGTGTAAGTACAAAACTGTACTGCTTGACAATTTATACAGTCCAGAGATTTTGATTCCTTCTCGTACACACTTTGTCTCTCCTTTACAGCACATGGGGAAAAAAGCCATAAGATTTATTCTAGATAGCTGAGCTTTTACTGTTAGGATAGAAACAAACCACTGAAAATAATTTTGTCAACATACACTTTCAAAATGCAAAGCAACATATAATTCTTAATTAAAGTCAGAAAGACAGCTACAACCACCTATAAACTGACAGTTTCAGATTCAGAATAGCTGATGAATATTCTGCTTTCCCACTCATCCTTGTAACCAGGACAGTCTGAGACACATGGTGTTGTCATATGTCTTGTTTTAATTTAACCCTTCCAAAAAGTAGTGGAAAAGTAATTAATTTTCTCAGCTTTGTACTGCTGAATTTACAGATGGTTTGAAAAATATATGTATTTTCAACCTTTTTGTGTGAATATCGGACTTATCAATGCCATCATTGTTATATTGGAATTATTTTTATGAATTATTGATTAAATCACTGAAAAGTGATGTTTTCTGTTTTGAAAGATACCATCAGTATCAAAACTTCTCTGAGAAGGGGTATGCTGGTCATGGAATCATGGCTATCAAACTGCAAACCATTCTCTCACTGCACCTTGAAGCTCCAATTCATTCCAATTAAATACAACAATATTTCTTAAAATACTACTCTAAGGTATGAAGAAGCTGGATTGTTACTAACTCTGCACTCCTCCCTTCACAAAAGAAGGCCCCAGGCAGTAACAGCATGGCACCATACCATATATATGGTTCTCTAATGTCTGTAATCAGTTGTTGCAGTTTCCAGAATTTCTACAGCATTACAGTATTTTTTGCCCTCAGAATGTTGAAAAGATCCCCTTCAAAACATTTCAGATAAACCAAAAACACATCAGAAAAACACTGGTATGGTATCAAACTTGACAGTCTTTCCTGAGGAGTCTGATTCTACCTACTAATAAGCAGGGCTGCAGCATGCTCTGCAGTTTGTCAAGTAAGGCAATAATGTATTAAGGATGTTCAGAGAAGACTGTCGACATTTTGCCATTTCTATTGATGATTCTAGTACTTAGCTGTAATATTGAAGTCCCTTTGTGAAACTAGCTCACAGAGTTTAATTCAAACACAAAACATTGCATTCCAGTTCTACACTTGTGCATGTCAGGTGACAGCTACTGAGAATATTAACACAGAAAAGTTACACAGAATAAGTGAGTTTGAAGATGGAGAAATGGGGCGCTTGACCCAGCAAGAGTGTTTTCCAAGTGAAGACAGCATTGTGGGAGGCAGACAGAGGAAAACAAAGTCTAAAGGACCATTTTGAAGAAAGTAACAAGGGTGAACAGGGAGTACAAAGGCCAATTTTGAAGAGCTTTGAGGTTAAAGGAAAGAGTGAAGAGGTTCAAAGAATGGAGTGACATTACCAGGACAGAAGGAAAGTGTTACAACTTTAGCATCATGGAATATGGTAAGATATGAGGCCTGGGCAAAAGACATTGCAGTTGTCAAGACAAGAGGTGTCCAATGGCCCAACTGATTTTAAATATTATGCGAGGGTGCGTTTTCAGAATTTTGTGACAAAATTCATCAATTCTGTTTAATACATATCCAGAAGATTCCAATTTATTAATATTCTGCTTCAATACATCCTTTACTTGAGAATATTACTACCTTCACGTTATTCAAATCACTTTCTCTAGTCATACAAACTGACCTGTATGCTGTTCAAAGACAAAGACAGGTCCCACACTTTAAGGACTCCCGTTACAGACACTGCAACCAATGAGTCTTCTGTGAAAAGTTAAGAGTGAGATAATCAACCTGAAACCGAGTTCAAACAGTCCCTAACACCAAAAGAGAACATCAGCATAAACACTGGCATTCTATACAGAACTAGAACAAGGATTCTGCAGGACACTGTTTAGATGAAATATTAATTTTACACAAAAATAACTTATTGGTATACAGAAATACAAAACATGCAAGCCAACTGTGAATAATTATTTTGTCTAATCTGATATATTTCAATAGAAGGCACAGAATAGTGGTTTTGTGCCCTTAATTTCCCTCATATTACAAAATTAATTTCACACAGAATCACAGGTTGGAAGGGACCTCAGGGATTATATAGTCCAACCTTTCTAGGAAGAGCGCAGTCTAGACAAGGTGGACCAGCGCCCTGTCCAGACAACTCGAAGGTGTCCAACGTAGCCGAGTCAACAACTTTGTACATATATCCAAGAAATAAGCTGATTACAACCAGTGTAAAGGCTGCTTATTTTTCTCTTTAAGAAACATATGAAATGAAATGTGACCAACATTAGGAGTATTAAAAAGACGTTCTTAGATGCTGTCAATGACACGTTAACATCTTGTACTTACACCTCAGTAAAATATTAAATCTAGTAGAATAGTACTATCTATACAAAGATATTTTATCATTATTTACTTGGCCTAAATACATCTAAAATGTATACCTTGAATTCTTGCAGAGTGTACAATACACATACAATTTATCCAATCAGAAGACTGAGATGATGACAAAGTGTGAAGAACACCCAAAGTCTTAGCATCAATAATAAGAACATCTTGATATTCTCCACAACAAAGCAGCCAGCCTTCACCTGTTATTCGGAACGAGCAATGGTAATACTGTACAAGTGGAAAGAAGAGAGTCAGCATGCTACACAAATGGGCACATGCATTTTTCACATTCAGCATGTCATACTTGGATTTGTAATCAATGCTTGTAGCATTATTAAAAGTGTACTGTATATGTGAGACCATACACAATTTTGCTAGTGACACAAGTGTTTCACATACATTTATAACAATTTAATACAGGCATACAGCTTAGTAAGAGGTGCTTTGTACTGAAAGCAGTATCTGCCCTGCCTAAATATTAGGATTTTTTTAAAACAATCAAGGTGCTAATTTTCATTATAAATGGCTAAACATTTTGGGATTTGTTTCTCTGAGAGGCCTAATATCTCTCCAAACTTTTTATAAAGCTCCAGTTAACAAGAATTACATAAAGATGAAAAAGTCAGGTGAAAACGCAGAAGATTCATAATGAATTTTCCATTATTTTCCAGGAAGACTTTCTACTCCATAAGATATTCCTCATTATGAATCTAAATGCCCTAGTCTTCAGAAGATAAATTCTTTCTCAACAATCACGCAAAGAAAGAGACATATAAAGTACTAAGGAACAGAGATGACAGACGTTCAGAAAGACCATGAAGATTTCTTTTCTGTTGGGTGTTTTATATGTGCAAGTACAGTTGCATTTTGTGTAATATGTATCTGTAATCGTACAGATAATTGCTATAAATGCATAAGCAGCCACCTCAGATACAATTTACAAGTAAATAGGATCCTTAAAGTAAGGATCATGTACAACAATCATGTAATCAGACAAAAATATCAGATAGACCCACAAAATTGTGCCTCTTTTACTACAAGTTGTCCATACATTCAGTTCTGCTTAGATAATAATTCTTCATCTAGGAGTTAACTAACTGAAGTCTGGGCGGCGGAAGAAGCGTAAGTAACTGGGAACAGGATAGGTGTTACCACAGATACTATAAATGATCAGAGGCAGAAATGCTTAGCAGTAGAAACCATTTGTAATTACTGATACTCTTTAATTAGGCTTGAACTGGAAGATTTGTATAGTCAGTCAGTCCTCTGAGAAAATCCCACTCTGGTTAAGAGCCACAAATGGTTAATAGTTGACCCTGGTGTTAAACTTCATTTCAAATCACAAAAATTCAGTATGCATTACTTGACATCTGCCATTTATAACTGAATCATCTCTGCTGAACAAAAGGCCAGAAAAGTTAGTAGTTTAATTAAAACTTACTAAAACATTAGCTAAAAATAACACAACTATTTTAAATGGTGATGCTATCAAAATCAGTGTGCACTAAACCTCCCAGACAATAATATTCTGTAGGATATTAGAGTCTTTCAGATACTATTATGCCACAAGCAATCATTCCCCATGGAACAACAACAAAACCTACAACAAAACAAAAAGCCTACCACAACAAAAAACCCAACCCCAAAAAAACCCGCACAAAACCCCCCATCAATTACATATCTCTCTGAAGGTCACAGTTTCCCCTCCTAGCAAGATATATTATTCTTCCTAATAAAGTTGTCCTGTTAGATGTTCCTATTTTCCTTTAGCCAAGTTATAGAGCAAAAAACATTATCTAGCCGAAATTAGGCTTAGCTCACTTCCCCTAATAGAGAAGTAACAACCTTTAAAAAAGTATTTGCTTCTTCTACTTGAAATGTAAGAATGAAGATTCTGCCTCTGATCTCCACAAAATTCTCCACAATGCAGATCTGTCTACTTCTCTGCAGAACTCCTCCATAACTTAAACTGTTAAAACCTAATTAAGCAATACCACAAAGCAGATCATATTGCAGCGCTATTACATTATAACTGAGGCATTGTATTGTGCATGTAAAAATACGTAAAAAAGAATGTGTGCTTTAAAGATATATTCTTCTATAATTTTTATTTGTGTAACTTCTTAAAAATCTATGCTTTTTATGTATATATACACACACATTAAAAGCATAGACTTTAAATAAAAATTATAGAAGAATAACTTCTTAAGTGATTAACAACTGTCTTTGAATTCATCATGTCAACCAAAACAATGCCATGAAAACCAGCATTTCTTCTGGAAGCTTTAAAACATTTGGATTCTGAATTTGGCCTTAGTATGAGTCACACAAGGTGTCAGACGACTTCCATCATTTGGAGGTGTGGTTCCACCCTAGACTTCCTGACTGAAGAAAACCAGAAAAACAGCATTTTAATTAACCTACGAGCCCTGAGCTGCTCTTCTACTAATATAACCAGAAATAAGCCATCTCTGCACCAAATCCATACATGTTGGGCTCCTCAACACCCTCACACTCCAACATCTAGATACTTAGTGTACCTGAACAGAGTTCAAAGCAGACGCTTTAAATTATTGGAAGTAACATTTAAAGCAATCTGGCCTCTGAAAATAAGTGTTCTGTCCCAAGTTCTGCAATAAATGAAAGTGTATTTTTGGAAATGGGACAGGGCAGTCTTTTGTAGGTCAGCAGTTAAGCATCAAAACCTTTCAAACATTTAAAAATAAGGTCTTTAGCAGACTGTATCTCACATTTGGCTAGATTGTTTATACTTCCAAAATAAATCATCAAAAAAAACATTAAACTGTAAGGTTCCACACATTTTTAACACAGACAAGAATTAAGATTAAGACAGTTACACTTTGCTACCCAGTGCCCAAACTTTACAATAAGTTAATTGATACTGGATTCCAGACATTGGTGGCTTAGAAAGAATCAATTTGATTTAAGAGGTTCAGAGGAACATAAAAATCTCAGTTTTGTTCTTAGAAGGAAGCCAAAAAAGGAAAAATAACAGATATGAAGCTACTTATATTGCAACAGGGTTTTTTTCCTCCTATAAGTATGTTATGACCTATACATTTAGAATTTTATGTTTCTGAGAAATATCATGTTAACAAAGCAAAATTCTGAGTAATGAGCAGAGATATTCCATGAAAGTTGCTATACTTACATAGATTGCTGTATGCCTATAAGGAAGCTTTGTGTTCTCAATGCATTGTCCACTAGTGACATTCCAAACACACATCTCCCTGCCAAAGATAAATGTATATTATTCTCTGTCATTTCCACTCAGCTGGAATAATTTTGTGCCACCAAGTTTTTCTTTAGTGCTGTACCTAAGCGCAGTCTGGTCGTTTATGTGGCTTTTTGTTACAGATTACTGAGGAAGAAAATAATGTCATTAGCAGGGGATGACATACAGTATCTGTTTCTTTTTGTTTTGGTAATTATACCCTGCCACCTTGCAGCAAACCAGACTTTAAGGCCAACTCTGGCCTACAACAAACCGTAGGTATACTGCCATTACAGCTCGTCAACACGTCACTGTAACTATCTGTCGTTGGAACTACCTCCTCCTGAAAATGATTCATTTCACTGAACTTAAACCACATGTTTTGAAAAACACAACGCATCTTTGCCGCATCAGACTTCAGCTCTTGAGAGGAACCGCAACGTCTGTTAAGAAGAAACAGTGCCACCATGAGGCTACTCCTGAAATCTGTTAATACAGCACTCGCCTCCAGGCAACGTAAACGTCTGTGCAATATTCTAGCTCCACTTAATTACAATTAAAGTTAATGTTCGAGAAAGATGCTTTAGCGGGTCTTCCTCATCTAGATATTATTCAACATGCTAGGGGACTGGAGTACAACAGAAAGGCACTCAAATTAAATTTTGCAAATGAGGTATGTTGTCATAGCTCAGCAACTGAATGTGGAACTTTGATGCTTTTAGTTTTTACTTAAACAGCAAGCATTATTTCCACAGTTGAAACAATTACCTTACAATTCCTGAAATTACATTTAAGGCATTTTCTGTATGAGGACTTAAAGAACACATTGTGAAAAAATATTATATCAAAAATACTACTTAGTGACTTACATTTCAATCTACACACTTCCACATTTTGTGATAATCTAAAAACATTACTTGGATTATATTTTTCAGCTGAGCAAGAGCAGTGAAATCTGCACATCTGTAGTGTAGCATCAGAGTTGACCGACCAAAAGTCATAACTTAAACAGAACAGTTATGCTGTTTGTTAAACACTTCAAGTCAGTGAATTTCTCCTTGTTTACATCAGAATAACAATTACAGTAACATAGCTAAAGCAGTAAAGTCAATACATGCATGCAAACATGCACAAATGAGACCAGAGTATAACTTCAGCTTCTGCACATTGCACTTAAATTACTGTGTCTACTAACAAGGAGTGAGTGATACCACACGTTGATAAACCTGTCCTATAGCATACGCTATATCCATGCACAGGACACCATCGAGAACTTCTGAATCACTACAGATTTATTTACAGATTTCCATGTAAAAGTACAAAAATACTGTTCAATACTCATCCTTCTGGGTAAGTCAAACAAGAGATTCTGGGTAATACAAACAAGAGATTCTGAAGTGGGATCTCCTGAAGATGAGGCTTCCTATTTGTAATTATCTCAACTTCATGTTGCAGCCTTCCAGGGATCAGTGATGGATGCTTTGCCCTTATGTAATATAGATGAGAAGTCAGCAGTAATTTGGTAAAAGCGAACATTTAAAGGGGCCAGAAGACTATTCAGTCCTACCTATACACATTCCAGCAAGCCCGATGATCCTTTCAGAAGCACAAGCTTTAGGACGTGAACATCTCCCTGTATGGTATATCTATAGCAAAATACTCATATGTTTCTTAATGCTTTTCACCACAGTTTTTTGAAAATACGGTATCTTTTCCTCCCAGTATGATCTGGAGACAGTACTGCACTAACAAAACTTCAGAATGAAGATAAAAACAGTTTCACCTCTGAACCCTTGAGTAGAATCATTGAAGGCCCATACAAAAGTAGTTCTGTAGACTTTTAACCCTCCTTCCTGCACATAACAACCAGAACTATTTACCACTGTCTGTCCAGTGTGGCAGCCTAGCCTTTGAAGATTAAGAAGCCTGAACCAGTTTGTTCAAGTTATCCCTCTGTTGTATTGAGTGAAAGAATCAGAGATCCTAACAGCTAGAAAGGATAAACAAGCTCCTCAGTGAGAAAGTAGTAGCATTATGACACTGGAAGGTATAGCATGAAAAAGGGCAATTGACAGGAATGCTTCATGGGAAGACGTTTTAAACAGAGCTGTCTTTTAATTAGAAAAGATAAACTCAGAATGAGAGAAGAATGTAATTAAGCAACAGGACAAAATTGTTCAAGGAAAGCCCTTAAGGAAGAAGCTAGCCCTAACTACTTTCAACAGCTGAAATCCTGAACAGATGGGCTTCAGACCCCAGCTGAAAAGATTATCAAATATTCAGAGAGAAACAAGTTCTTGAATGCTAACCTAGCACAAGCGCGGAAATTAGTTTGACTCAAGTGATGGGCCAAGTCACAACAAACACATAGGATAAAAACTGCAAGGTCAGGACCCTCTAAAAGAATGTACTCCAAAAGAGCAAGACCACTTTAAACAAAAGCAAGGAACATATACGCCTTTTATTCAAGCATAGTCTTTCCTGTGCTTCTGTACCTACCCACTGAGCAAGCATAACCTGGATCAGAGTACATTAGCCTCTTATACCAATTCAATTCTCCAGACTGAGCACAGGAAGGAACAGAAGAAAAGCACCATAATGCCGAAATGCTTCTGAACCTGCTGGTTCCCTCCAACAGCCAGTTATTCTCCCTTTCAATGGGGCTTAGCTGACCATCTGAACAAGTCATTCTCCTGACTACTAACAGGATATCTGAATCTGCCAAACCCTTCTGTTGTCCAAGAGATGAGCTCTTAGACTATAGTGTATAAGCAATATAGTCATTACCATAAGTAGCTGTTATACTTTTCATATGGAAGAAGTGGATTAAAAACCTTCTGCCAAATGCAGAGTCTAACCTACACTTGTCATACATTTAATGATTTAAGAAATTAATAATTGAATATTCAGTTACCTACCCATTTTCAGTAGCACTTACTACATATGGCTGTTTCTCAAACTCTCTTGCTTTTGCCAAACAAGTTACAGAAGCAGTATGGCCAAAGAGAATTTCTTTAGATGAAATCTAGAAGAATAATACAGTGATTTAACTTAAACATAACATTTCTGTATAAACTAAGGAGATCTAAAAGCTAGAGAATATTACTTGTAGATGTTATTATTAATGAGTAATTGTCAATCTGCTTTATATTCTTATGTTCTTCAATCATGTTTCTGGAATGTACAAAGATGTGAATGGATTATGCAGTTTGTGTGAAGTACAGTCTTTGTATTCACCATAGTCTAAAAATTGCACCTTCTGAAGAAATTAGCGTTTCAAGTGTTATAAAACAGGCAATGTGCTGAATATCTCTGGCCTTCACCCCACAGCATGCATCAAAAGTGGCAGAGTGAAGTAGGGAATTGATACAGCAAAGGTCTTAAGCATGATTTTCATACATGTTTAAGTAATTGCTTTGATTAGCTTCACTCATGTAAAGACCTTAATGGAAAAAAGGTAGCCCCATAGAAGTGCAAAATAAAGTTTCAAGCTATATTTGAGCACAGCTGGGGCAGCCAAATCCAAAAAGAACAGAACCATCATGCAGAATAAAAATTGGAACTGCTTTGAGACTGTTCCATTCTCAGGAAAATAAATATGAAATAGTCAAACCAATACCAATAACATGCCAGGAGGTTTGCAGCTTCATTATACCAAAAAATATATATTTCATCATACTAATTCCATCTTTCTACAGTTTTTTTCCATTGTTAACCTGGTAAAGACAGAGGTCTTTAAAAATAGATATTTTTTTTCCTTAAATGGCAGGCCATGCTCAGCAACTGATTTAAAAAAATAAAAAAGAAAAAAGACTTTGCAAGATTGGAATTGTGATAATTGTATACGTTTACTTGCTGTCATTACAGCACAATCTCAAATTATAATCCACAGGTCATCATGATCTATGAAAAAATATTTCTGTCTGCAAATAATTGGTTGCACATACAGGCATTTCAACTTTTTCTTCATAGTCTTTCTATAACAAATATCACACTGTCTTTAACACTTAATCTAAATAACTCCAAGTCTGAATAATCCTACTGTTAATAATAAAAGATAAAACCCCCACCTGTGTATTTGGCAGACTGTAGCACAGTGGACACAAACCTTTAATTCTGATGAAAGATCCCAGAGACATATTTGTCCTTCTTCACTTCCTGTAACTATAGTCTGCTGGTCATCTGTAATCATAATAGCAGTGATGCTGTGAGAGGGAGCTATTTTCCCCCACACTGCCACAGCCTGTACTGATAGGTTCATAGTCAGCACCTGAGAACAGAAAAAAGTCATGATGATCTGTAATTAACATGAAATGTAAGAAAAAAAACAACCTTAAAGACAATTTAATCAACATCTGTAAAGGGGAGCTACAAAATACTGCTGCAAAAAACAGTTCATAAGGCATTGAAACATTTTTCTAGCTGATGCCAACATCTCACTAGCACTTTCATTAAGATAGCTGTCCACTAATAGCTTAAATATATAGCAGGACAGCGACATGCCACAATTTTACATGCAGGCAGTATCAAACAGGACAAGAGTTACCAGGGACCAGTACAACCACAATACTGAAATATCAGCAACAGGAGTCATTTGCTGCCTCACACAACCCGGCTTAACTCTGATGGGCCCATGTCACACTGTCTTCTTCCTAATTTTGGTTGGTGGAGTATACCATGCCTCCCCATTCCCTCTAACCAGCAGTTCTCCTCTTTCTCAGCAGCTAACTGCTGGTGCACGAAGATGGCATGGGAGCAGGATGTCAATAAAGAGTCTGTGGTTCCTAGGAGAATAGGCAAGAGAGAGATAATAAGGCTGAAAGGAGAGAACAGGTGATGGGTCAGGGATGAAGAGAAAAACGAGGCCCAGGACCACAAAGCACTATACCCTCAACCATTCAGTGGCATCTCCTAGATATAATACCCAAAAGAAAGGTGGAGGCAGAGTTTCAAGCTGGGAAATAGGGAGAACAAACTGGGTCTTTCTGCTGCTCATGAGTCCCTTGTCAAAAAAAAAGTTCTATAATAGATTAGTCACTACTGTGAAAATTTGATTTAAAGGAATTGTCTGAATTGACTACTGGTCATTAGATAACTCAACATAGATTCTTACGAACTGCATTTCCAGGAAAATAGTTCAGTGCCTGTTCAAACACCACTACTTACAAAATATCCTAAAATCCTCCTTATTAAAAAAGTTCTTATTTGCTTGTTTTTAAGTTTGATGCCTGTTCCTTTTAAAACCACCTCTGCTTGCTAGCTGAATTCTGTACTTGTTTTGCTTCAAACAAAAGCTTTGAGAAAACTGCTCTCAAGTCACTTCACAAGCCTTCTGTTGCATTGTTTGCATTTTCCATTGCAGATTCCCATGTCATAAGCATCTAACATATTTCTAGAGTATCCCCAACAGTACCTTCAAAATGAAATAACAGAAAGTATCTGACTATAAATAATTTGGCACTTAACTGGTCAACTCACCTAAAAAATTCATGTATGTCCTGTTGTTAGACTTTTCAGGGGGCTTAGTAACACATCCAACAAGTATGGCTCCTTTGGGTCAACTTATATGAAGCCGTTGATTGCTAAAAACAGACACAGATGAGTAACATCTTTAGCATCAGTCTCTTCACATGAAAGAGTCCTACACTAAGCTGCCAGCATCTACCATAGCCAAGCGCAAACAATTCCCATATATAAGGGTCAGTTGTATCAAAACTCCCAAATTATTAACTTCAGTATACAACAGCCTCCAGCACTACTTCCCTGTATCCTATGATGGTTCTTCTCTCCTTTTTTCCAGAAAGCCTGTACAGATTCTTCTGAAGCAACTCTTTACCTCCCTTCCCTTTTACCTTCTAAATATTGTCAGGGATGGAGAAGGGTATGAAGTTGACTTGTGCCTGTGAAGTGAGTCCTCTGAAAACTGAAATCCTCTTCAACTTTACTGAGGGTAGTTTTGACTACCACTAGCATGCAGACAATGGACAGACAGCTGACTGATATTGAGCAATGTAGAAAAACGTTTGTACATCCGGATGTTATTCCCAAGCATGAGTGAAAAAGAAGAAACAGAATTTAAGCTCTTCAGGTGCACCATTGTCTAGGGTCACTTAAATATTTTAGTTATTCTTTTCAAAATATTGTGTGTCACCTACTTTTTATCCAAACAGCATTGAAGAGATCATTCAGAGCAGGCACTTCGCAGCCACTATGCCAAATTCACCTCTCAGAGGTTTGCTCCTATTTGTCCTGGAGAAAGGAGAGACAGAGCCCACAGCACATCCTTAGCAAAGATATTTAAAATTAAACGGGTGCAAGGTGTTAGAACAGTGCACCTGGGAGAGGTCAGCCAAAGGACATGACATTAAAGCTGAAATCTTGTGAGAACAAACAGGAACTGGGTAGAAAAAAATGCATGGCAGCAGATAACAGCCACAAAGTGACACAAAGAGCAGTTCCTATGATAATTCAGAAAATACCACAGGACAGAAACAGAGGACAAGAGCAGCCTTTTAAGCTGTGTTTACAGAAACTGTAATACAAGTTACCACCAAATCCAGCACAGTCGGAGCTGAAAGCAGGGACACAGATGAGAGGTATTTTTGTTAATACTAATAAAAGCCTTAAGTGACACAGAACTAGAGGAATGGTCTTGCGTCCTGACATGAACATAAGATGAAGGGGCCAGTTACCGAGAAGAAGGGCTGAAAAGACTGGTATGTCAGACTATCAAGGTCCTGCGATACAACCTCAGCCAGGACATCAAAGGCAGAGGAAGAGGATTCCAAGAGAAAATTAACTGAGGTCAAGAGTCTATTAGGCTAAATCACATTTAGTTTCATTTTAAAGCTCTTTGTGGGCATATCACAAAATACTGAGAGAAGTTATTGATCTCAGCTTTAGAATTTGACTTTTCTAAAACTTATTTTTTAAATCTCTAGACATATGAAGTCTTATGCTTAGTGGTGAACATTGAAGTCCTTTTCTCTTCCAGTTTATGCCCTGAAATGAAAGTTGTTCCAGCCAAACTCTAATGATATGTTTTTAGGTGTCAGCCTTGCAAAGAAAATTCACCATTTTCATTGGTCTTATAAAATGGTGGCTGCCAAGTTAACAGTTTCATAAACCACATCTTGAGTCTTTAAAATGCATGTTCTTGCGTATCATACTGGTGCCATGGGAGTGTTCAACTAGTATAAAACACCATATGGCAGCAGAATTCAGGTTTGTACTGCACTGAATATGAAGTAATAAATTACGTTTCCTTGATTCTATGCTTCTTTTACAAGATCAATATTCTTAGCAGAAGACCTACTGCTGAGCAGGTGATGAGTAACAAAGAACTCAGAAAAAGGATCAAGAGAAGTTAAAAACTACACAAATTGCTGGAATTCGATAATATGTAAGTGATCTATTTGCATGCAACATTTGTTGTAGATGTCCATGAGTATCATGAATTAAGAGCTACTACTATAGACAAAACATTGGTTATATAAAATAATTAATTTAGCCTGAAACGTTACAAGAACATTCTGTATTCTTTCCTTTATTACAACTGCAGCATAAGAGATATAGAAGGTATATGAACTTCCATGTTAATAAAACAGTCCTTAACTTTTATTCTCTTGCTTCTTGGTTAACTTCTCTTTTGGATTAATATATTTTGACACACAAAGTAAGCATTTTGCAGGAAAGCTTTGCTTCTAAGAACACCATGACTTCACTGGAACTATTGCATACTCGTGCACACATGCACATATCCACATTTTGTCTGACAATGTGTACTTTTATCAAAGCTATTTAGTGATGCTGATAGCACCTAGAGCAAACTTTAATAAAATCAGATATTTATCAGACTGTTCCTTTAAAAAAAAGGTTAAAAACTGTTTTCACAAAGTCAAATATTGCCCAAGGCATATCTGAGCTGCATGTAGCTTATCAGCACATGTCAAATTCCTCCAGCTCTGCCCACCCAAGCATGTCTGATATCCCCTGTTTACCCATAATTCAACCTTAAATCAAGTTCCTCAGTCCTACTCCCCATTTCTCCTTCTTACAACCCAATAATCATCTTTGCTTGTCCTGCCCTTACAATCACAGTCAAAAAACTCCCTCCTGACTAAAAAAGATCCCCTGTTCTTATTTAAAACCATACCTGCTCATTCCACCACTAACTTGTCATATCTCTACCATCCTGCCTCTAGTTCCAGGAAAACTTTTCACACTGAAACTGGACCACAATCCTCTGCTAACTTGGAAGATTATCCCCATTTTCACAGCTTCAGGAACTCTTGCTGTACTACTGCAGCAACTTAGGACCATTTCCATAATATTGAAGTTTCATTTGAAAAGCTGAGTATGCCACATTTATTCTACTGAAGCTGTCAGGTATTGAAGTCTAGTCAAAAGCTTTAAGGGGTGTGAGAGAGCAGAAGGTCTGACCTTGAATGCCTTTCCAAGCACATATTAATGCAAGGGCTTTTCCTCATCACTCAGCTTTTTAAACTGGGACTCATCATGAGCTGAGTAGAATGAAAAAGGTCAGATTATACCATAAAAAAACAGTGCCATAACAACTCAATATATGCTTTGCCCATAGACCCCCTAATTCCAATACAGTAAGCATATCTTGACTATCTCCTCTACTGACCCTAAAAAAAAGAAGTGTATTTGTTAGCTTCTCTATTAGGTGCATCTCAAACCTTCCAATGACTGCCACATAATTACTGCCTAAACCCAGGCACACATCCCTGTGCTGCATTTTCTCAAGATAAAAAGTATAATTCTAAGGTGAGTAGTTTGGGAACATATAGGTTAGAACGGAAGAGTTGCTTAGGGCTTCAAAGCAGATGTGTTCACAGTGATTTTAAGCAAAAAATGAGAGTTCTGTTTTGCCCCCAATGAGGTCTGCGGCTCACATTCCCTATAGGTCCTTGCGTTTACACACAGGGTTTGCTCAAAAGCATAAAAGAAGCTTTCCAGTATGAAACATCCAGAACAATTTTAAGCTATTAACTTAGAAGAATCATATTTCTTGAAGAAAATACTTACCCTGATTTTTAAATTAATTCAGAATTCATCAGTTCTCACATACAACAAGGTCCTTAAACTAGGAACTGAACTTGCCAGAGGTCTAATATTAAACAGTTCACATAATAAAACACTGGCTTTGACAGAAGCCTCCTTCCCATAGCTACAGACTATAACAAAAGCTATCAAATAGGATTTTATAACTTATTTATAAGGAGAAAAGACTTTGTGGAACAAAAGATTGCTATACAGGTAACAGTCAACCTTCAAAAAATCTCTTCTAAATTTATATTCATATTTACTTCATGTTTCCTACACATCCTAAACTATCAATACAAGACCGGTTTCTTCAAAGTCCAGTTAAATGTGTGGCAATCAGTGTAGGCACGAAAAAGATGCAGAAATTGGCTTACAGTCCTGAAAAATATTAAGAGATTGGCAGCAGCATAGAACTGTACTGGACTAAAAATACAAACATTTGGGGCTGGGACACGACCAGAACAGGATAGATGGGCCAAAATGATTAAAAACAATTATAGACAATTTTATAAGAACAGCTTTTGCCTTCTCAGTCTAGCAAAATTCTATTTGCCCAGGCTTCAATATTCTTGATAGTCAAGCAAAATAATATAAATTCCACACACAGAGCTCTTTAACTCATCATTGCAGTAAACTGATAAGAGAGTTTTAGGCACAGCCTGGTAGGTTCTCGTGAGATATTCCTAAGGTTTGTGTGTTCCTATCCTATCTCATTCTCCTATTCCTGTCTATTCGTCAGATATATTCTCTCATACTGTCCAGGTAAGAAAAGTTCTATCAATATTTTTGTAATGTTAGGAAAAGACAAGTTATTTTCCTTAAAAATAGCTTTGACTTGCAGTCTACTGATCCATTTATATTGCTGTCACAACTTTCACAATTTACTTTATGATGTAAATGTTGCACTCTCCTTAAGGATGTTGTATACTATCTCTAGTAATCAAAGACATAGCCTTTCCTGGACTAAAAAGTTATATTCACCAACTGTCCACAATATATAGCAAGTCCATCTAAAAGGCATAAATAATAAAATATATTTCATTTACAAATGACTCAATTAAAGCATCTAAAGTACAAAATCTAAAGATACAGGAGTGACATACAGTGAGGTCTTTGTAAGCCTGCAGACATACCACATTGATGCTCATGATGCTGCTCACAGATTTGCTATTTATGTAAGTTGCTATTCAGAAGCCTATTGTGACCATGAATCTGAAAATACAGGTCAATAATACTTTGTAATTTGTGAAGCAGCGGGGTACGTGTGCATTTGTATATGTGTGAGCAATGGAATAAATTAGGAAAGATAAATACAATGCTGAGAATTATGCTTAACAGAGAAATGGAAATACAATGGGGATATAGAGGCTACAGGGCAGAAGGCACAGCATTTAATGTAGGAAAAGGAAGATATATGAGCCTAGGTAAGTGAAAAGGGAATGACAACCAAAGAAATGACACTAAACACAGCCAGACAAGACAAAGGTAACAAAAAAATATTTGAAGTAATTAATAGCAAAAAGTAACATAAAAGATTTATCAAGAGATTTAAAGAGATAATTAAAAACTAGTTTGTATTTAGCACATGATAAAATAGAACAAATAACTGGCTCCTTTAAGATACAGAGTCTGCTCTATGTGGGTATAGCAGCAAAAATATCTCTATATTCCAAATATTTTAGTTAATGTATCTAACCAGATAGTGGGCAACAAGTAAAATGCTCCAGTAATCCACATTTCTATCCTATATCCCACTTGTTCATGTTTTAATATCTTCTTTCAGAACCCTCAGTATTCCACACCTTTTCCTCTACTTTGCTTTTTGCTGCTCCATCCTGGAGACCCTTTGCAATTACGGTTTAAGATTTAATGGGACATCCCTCAAGACCTGTCAGGGCTACACCCTAATCGGCCAGAGGAGTCACTATTGAGCGACACCCAGATCTCCCCTGGGGTGTGAACATACTGCTTTTGCAGTCCAAGGGAGCAAGAGACCAGTGGGACCAGGAATCAATACAACCCATTTTAACAAGCAAGAACCACCTAGTAATACCTTGTTTGTATTTCTTGAACAAGTGACACAAGAAACACTTATTTCATTCCACACAATAATTCACCGCAATCAGAAGGAGCACAGTAAGGGCAACACCATCTCCCAGCTGCTGATTACATCAAAGGTTTGCAGCACAAATTCAATTTTATGATGTTAATCTCAGCCTGCCACTCAGAAATTTTCTCTGAGGGATATGATTTTTCTCTGGATTTCATTTTAAGAATGATTTTCTTCTTCTACAATCAATAAAGATATGTTTTCATCAAAATACTCTATCTTGGCAGAATTCAGTTGG
Source organism: Phalacrocorax carbo (assembly GCF_963921805.1). NCBI lineage: Eukaryota > Metazoa > Chordata > Aves > Suliformes > Phalacrocoracidae > Phalacrocorax > Phalacrocorax carbo. The sequence continues at coordinate 14,971,701 of NC_087519.1, forward strand.
CCATCTCAGAAACTTTGGTGACACAATATTAATTAAAATAGCTTATGTTGCACCTAAGCTGGAAAATGAGGCTGTGAAAACATCAACAACTCAGAACACTTGTGCTTTACACACTGTCACAAAGTACACTAGACTAATCTTCACCTCCTTGAAGTTACTGTTTTACCCCACAAACTGTTACATTATCTTAAGCTTGACAAAAAAGTCCTGAGATGCTCTTTTGCTAAGTAGAAATATTTTAAAAGCCACAAAAATATAAATTCCAACTTTCTTTCACTGACACTAAAGGCTTCGACAACAACATTTAACTTATAGACAACAATTAATGCATGTGGGCTAGCTAACTTGGCTTTAAATCATATACATCAAGGATCCTGTATATATACAAAGTTTATTTGAAAAAGAAATATATTATACAATTGCATTGGGAGCCATAAAAGATGTCTTTAAAGAAAAGGCAACCATGTTTGTTTTTACTGTCTGAAATATAGTGTCTTAATGTCCTATCAACTACCAGATTAGTTATCCACAAGAACTGAAATATTGCTTAAGCACTAGACAGAACTACATATATGTGAATTATTTACTACTTCCAAAGCCTGAAGCATACAAATAGTATCACTTAAGTCATCTTCAGTGGTATTACGCATATTCAAATGGTGAAATGCTTTGCTGAAGCAGAGCTTTAATGTCTTAGGACATTGACTCATCAGTTCTTACAGGAAAGCACAGATTGACAAGAAGAGACATTAGTTTCTGCAGAATGTAAGATTTCATTTCTACAAAATTGCATCTTACTGACTTAAAGAGAGGTTTTAACTTCAGTTTTATACACATTGAGTCATTCCTACTTCTACTGAAACTAACAGCTTTCCGTGTGAGAAAGTACTGCTTCCTTACGCTAGTAGAGAGACAGGTCCTTACACTTTCTTAATTATAAATTGTCATATAAGCAGAGAGACATTTATGTCCTTTAAAAAGTCAATGATCCCAACATAATCCCACATTAATCAGAAAGCTTAAGGTGGTGTCAACTCCAAGTTTACGGCCTACATAACTTGGAAAGTGTAGAGAGTAATAACTTTAAGTCTGTGTCAAGAATTCCCATAGACGTACACGAAAGTCACATATAATTTACAAGAACTTTGATCAACTTTCATTTTTATGAAATATCAGATTCTGTAATTATGCCTAGAGAATTAATTCTTATTTACACTGCTTTAACACAAAAGATCTGGTAAGGTCAAGACACATGAAACCTAAAAAAAAAAACCTTACAAAAATCTCAAACTGAGAAGCAGTGAGTATGCATCAAGGCTGTAAGTGACCTTGAACTCATTTACGATTTAAAAACCCGTTGATCAGAGAGGTGATGTTTTTGGTTCAGCTACACAGTACTCTGGAAAGTTTAAATAACAAACAACTTTGGAGTCAGATGGTGGAAATAAGACAACTAAAACACTTCATCAGCCTTTAGTTTTTACATAGTGATGTAATAATCACTAATCCGTGGTGTAATCAATTGCATCATAATGAGGATTTCCAAACTCTGACAACAAGAACTCCTTATTTTCCTGTTTTGCTCTTTGAATTATCTTAATTACCAAACAGGCCTCTATGCAGTGTTCTTTGCTATGGGGCACACAACTGTTTAGTGTAAACAGCTCAGAATGATTTATTATATACACACAGTCAAATCTATTTAAATAAAAAGACACTGTTTATTATGAAGCAGATTCAAAGTCCAAAACTGATTCAATGCATGGATTACAGTTTTCAATTTTAACACTGAAAATTTTAATCAGAAAAAACCTGCTCTGGTCACAGAATCTATCCTACTAACTGACACAAACCTTTTGAGCAGAACTAGCTCACCACAACAGCTACTTTTGCAATGAGTATGCCTGAAAGATCATGGTTCCATTCTAGTGGCATTACCGATATGCTAAAATTTCACGATATTTTCAGAAAAACACTACTACTCTTCCTAGCAGTAACTAGAAAAGTAATCATAACAGAAACACCACAAGGCTGTAAGTGAGCCATCCTGATTAACTTCATAATTGAGAAAGTCACAAAAAAACATCTGACCACAACTATTTTCCAGAGAAAACAGAACTGCTGTAAAGCATATATAAGTATTTCTACTCTAAGGTTTTGCATTTACTCAGTAAGGCATCACTAAAATAACACAAAAGCGCTCCCCTATTTCAAGGAGCTAATATTTTGAACTTTGTTGTGTCCTCACATTACTCTCTTTCTTCAGGAGGTCCAGTGAATAAGTATACTCTAAAACAATTGATGGAATATATAAGATTCACTAGATTATCTCAGAATCAGAAGTTTCAGACTTCCAATGTCAGATACCAAAATTGAAATACAACAAAGTTACATAGTTGACGCTAAACATACAGGGGCCCAAACAAAATTCCCAGAAACTTGGACGAAATTTGCCCCAGTAAGAAAGAAAAAACACTACAGCAGTCAAAAAGGCTCAGCACCATCAGAAGAGCTCTGGTACCCAACATTATTGCTCTTTTTGGCCACGGCGAGACCCAAAGCCACCCTCAGTGGCCTTCCTGAGGCACACGAGGAAGCAGAGCCTGACAGCGGCAGACCCGCTGCCCCCAAGGACGCACAAGGACAGTCCCAGCAAACGGCCCCAGCTTTCCCACCTAGGTTTCTCGTGCCGCGGCGCCAGCTCAGCTCCCACCTCCGGGGCACCAGCGCGGTACCGGAGCCGCCGGTACCGGCCACCACCGCCCCCGACCAGCCCGGCCCTGCTGGCGGGACGGGGAGGTCAGCACCAGGCTGGAAGCCTGCGGGGAGGAGGACTGGCGGGAGCAGGTACCCGAGAGGAGCCGTGCCTGGAGCGAGCGGCGCAGGCGACGCGGCGGCACAGCCCCTTACCTCCAGCAGCTCCCAGACACCGCGAGCGCGGGAGGACCGGCCGGTAGCGGCGAAAGCACTGAAGGGAGAGGGAGAGAGCTGGGATGGGTTTTATACCCCGCGGGAGCGGCTACACACAGCCCTGATCCTGATCCCGCTCCCGCCGCGGGCGGGCAGCCGCTCCTCGGCCCCGGGCGGCGCGGGCCGGCACCAGCTCGCGCTCCGCAGCGCCGCCCGCAGCTCTGTCAGCGCTCAGCAGCGCCCGACGAAGGAAAAAGCTTACGCAATAGTTTTCTGTCCCGACAGCTCGGGATGAATTACTGAGGGAAAACACGGGCTCTGCGGAGCCGGGCGCGGCCGTACCCACCGATTCCCCCAAGGTGTGTCGGACGGGTGAGGGCCTAGGCTGCCCCTCAGAGACGACCCCTTATTCAGCGTAAGAGGCACAAGAAACTTTTCAAATACTCGTCCTATTTGAAGTATGGTGAAAAGAATATTTCCGCTTGCGGGATCCGGGCGGAGGCGCAACTGCAGGTGGTGTCGTTTCTCCTAACGAGAGAGTGACCAGGTGCACACCGGTGTTTGCAAGCCTCCAGCCAGGTGCTCCGAGGGTGGAACTTGATTTCTCACAGGTGTGGGAATCAGCAGCAGCTGCGGTGTTAGTGTTTAAAGGTAGTAAACAATTAAGCTGGGCATTTCATAGTGAGAGGAGTATGTGTTGTTGAAGATGTGAGTGTTTTAACTGCAAGTATTTCTGTTTGACAGTAGTAAATACAGTGAACACCTAGAGTAAGAAAAAGGAATGCGATGTCTACTTGTTCATTAATTTGTCTCTGTTTTGTTCAAAGGTCATTTGTAGGGAAGCTGTGGTCCATGGAAGATCCTTGTGCGGAGCTAAGCCAAAGTGGTTCTATGGTATACACGTGAGTTCATCTTAACTGTTGAAATAATTGGAGCCACGTCTATAGGGCTGTAAACAAAGCTGTGGGACTCATGGTTAGAAAAGAGGTTTTTGTCTTTAAAATAATTACTTCCTAAATTTGTTTGCCTGATAACTTTTTTAAAATGATGTTGAAATACAGGAGTTGGAAAGATGTGAAGAGATTTAAGTGTGGTTTTAGTGCCTATGGGTCTTGTATTTTCATATTTTAAGTATAGTAGCTAAAGTATGGGGTGTTTTTATTTTAGTATTATTGAGTTCATATTTAACCTAAGACTATTTCTCAGAGGTATCTGTCAGCCTTGAGATAAATAGTAATATTCTAAAACGTGTTAATGTAACACAGGCTACATTTTAAAGCTAAGTGAATGCAATTTTTTTAAAAAAGCAAGTAAAGTCTATAACATTTTCAAACCTCTTTCTCCTGAACCTTCATTTTTATTTGTTCTAGCAGTTCTGTAGTTCAGACTTAATGAGATTTTTATTGCATTACTCAATATTACTCAAATAAATACTCATCTTTAAAGGTGAGATTTCTTGAACCAATTTGTCTTATGAATTATTTTATGTAGGCAAGCTATAAACCCTGGAAATAAAACTTTAATGGAAACGGTTGTGTTTGGTTAGACTGCACTAGGCTAAGTGAAGAACACTGAAATATGGTATCTTAAGTGAAACCTTACAAAGATACCTCTTTTCTGGGCTTGCTTCTGGGGACTTTAGTAGTAAGCATAATGAAAGTAAAATGAGATGATACAAGCTGACTTGCTTTAAGAACCAAAATATTAATTTTCTTGGAAAACATGAACACTGGCCCTTTAAAATCTATAGTCATAACTGGAGCCTCAGCTAAAGCTTTTGTAATCGAAAGACGCTTATCAAGAAAGTGAAAGAATTATATGAGACCAAGTAACATAACGGATAAACTAGATATTGCTTGTGTTTTTTGGCACTATGTGTGAATTGTGAATTCTGCCTGTGACCCTAAATAAATAACGTTGGCAGCCTCTCCTTAATCATTGATAGATGAAGGTTTCCCTAAGAAAAATCTTCACATACATTTTAGCTTGACACAAAGGGAAGGTTACTCCAAAGACCTTAATTGTATCTTATGCTTAGAGACAGTCATAAAACTGTGACTTCTATTTTGTCTTTCAACACCGTATTTGTTACCTTAGTAAAATAAATCATTCCATGAAAGTAGTTATGCATATTAATACCATACCATTGAAATGTATTTACAGATGCACAATAAAAATACTGGTTGTGAAAGCTATATGTGTCATATATACTACTTACGCTTCCAGTTATTAAGAACTATCCCCTAAAACCAAGTGGTTTTATTTCATTCCTAGTCTCTACAATATGGAGCATTGTGTTTAAATATACATAGCTTTTCATCTGTTGTAAATGATAAAAGTTTTAATACAAGGTGGATGTAGTAACATCCCAAATATTTTTTTTTTTTAAAAGCACTGGTCCTACCTAAAAATAAAACATCCCATACCTTGTGCAGTCTTTGTGTAAAGTTTTCATTTTAATAATTAGTTTTGGAAAGGGTGAGTTAACTGCTACAGAGCTAAAATAGGTAAATCATTAAAATAGCACTTTTACAGTAGTGGCTTGTTTGTAATTTTTTTATATATAACTGTAACAGAAGGGGTAAAATGAGGTTTTTTGAAGTATTTTTCAGATTCTTTTCTTCAAGAGGCTTTATTTTGGCTTGGTGAGCAGTGCTAGATTCAGAAATGCCATGTTGCACTGCAGACGTGGATGCTGGCCTACTTGGAGATATTGGGTGGCTAATTTCCCCTGTTAGTGTTTTATTTTCATCATCTGTAACAATGATGAAATTTACTTACATTAATAGATTTCAAGGCTTTTCATAATGAAAAGCACTTCAAAAAGAACTTTGAAAAAACATTTATAAATGTAAAAATTTGGGCCTGTTTCTTGTGGTCTGGGGTTATGTAGGTATCTACATTCCTATTTCTCATGAAAAACAATGTTGGCTTACTAATTTATTAATTATTCAGACCATATAATGATTTCAGTCTCTGTTGTGATTATTGCCATCCAGTAACTAATTTCCCCAGCTTTCTTCTCTTCTGCGCCTTTTAAGTAGTTTGTCTCCATATGAACTGGCAGTAAAGTAACTTCAATAAACTAATATACTTCTCTGGCCTCAGCTAGCAATCAAGGCATGTTTTTGAGATGAATAAGAGCAATTAGTGGTTAACAAGATCGTTGACAGATGTCACATACTGAAATATAAAACAGCATTAGCATAGATTATGTTAGGGGACAGTTGTCAAGCACTGAGAATTTATTGTATGATCTTATGTATAGTGTGGTGAAATAATGCTGAAAAAATGTCACATTTCATGTCAATGGGGCAAAGATAAGCTATGGGTATGTTCAACATTGAAAAAACTTCTGGAGCCTTAAGAATGCTGTTGATTAAATCAGTGCCTTTATGAGAATAAATGCAATTTCACAAATTGTTGTCGGATAAAAGGGCGAGTTAAGTCTATACTTGCTACGTTCTGGAATTCTAACACACCGCCTTACTTTAATCTCTTAATGTCTTTCTTACTGGATTTACAAACTGTACTTTACTGTTTTGTTTTTTTTCCCAGAAAATAATAATGCTGTAGCCGCTATGCCCAACAGCAGGGTAGTTTGACAATATTATTAGTTTTAAAATATGAGTAACGAGTACGTTTTGGTTTATTTATTGTAATGATAAAGTGATGTAATATACCCTTTGAGACGCTAGAGGGAGCAAAGTGAAAACAAGAAGGAAACTTAAACCCTTAAACTGCTTCGTTTTGCTCAGAATGCGAAAACATGGTTTGTTATTGCTGAATTGCAGTTTAACTACGTTTGAAGCTTCTAGAAGTAACCTTCTTGGTTTTTTCTTCTCGTAAATATATTTAAAGGCTTTTTCCATGCTATAATTACTCACTTCACACTTTTGCCTTGTAAGATTATCTGCATAAAATGGGTTTCATTTTTGTTGTGTTTTTCTGAGGAAAAGTATGGAATACTAAATGATATTTTTAAGTGGAAAAAGATAAAGTGATTTTTGTAACATTTTTCCCCAGTTTTAAAATCCCTTATAATAAACATCACCACACCTTTACCAGTATTCTTGCACCTGTAAGACCATATAATGTAGGCAATTATGGCAGCTATATTTGTTTGTAGGAGTTCCTCACTTCTTACTTCTGTGGGACATGAGAAGCCAGGAGAAAGAAATTACCTATTTTGTCTTTCTATAGAAGCAGGATAAGGAAATATTTGGGTGTCTGGTATATAATGCATTTGATGTGGCATTAGGGTATAAAGTGATTTTTTTTAAAAAAAAAAAGGCTGAAAGTTCTGAACTATTAAATGAATATTTCTAAAATATCTAAGTGTTTCCTGTATGTTCATTAAACAGAAATACAGGAAATAAAGATATCTCATTTTTCTGGATTTCCACTATGGTTCCATGGATTTTCTTGAATATAAATATTTTACAGTGAGCTGAATAGAAGATTACAACTTTTAAAATATGGCTACAGAGCTCACACAGATTACATGCAATCGTTGAGTGTCCCAGGAATGGAGAATTTTGGAAAGCATTAAGAAAAGACACAATAAATTTGTAGCATATATAACTAATTATAGACTCATAAGATTACCAGGGCTGAATGGGTTAGAAAACATTATGCTAAAACAGAGTAGTCAAACTAAGACTGGTAGTCTGTTTGCTTAGAAACATATTTTTAATTTAGGAGTGGAGATGAAAGAATTACTGAGCCTTATCTACTTTCTTGATTGGGGTGTTATTCTGCCACCTTTTTTGTCAGTGGAATTGCTCTACATGCACCAAGAAAGCCAGCTATGTCTAAGCACTCCACTAAATCACAAATTCAGAGGTATGTGTACAAACATACATGAAATAATGAAAAATTACATCTGTTTGAGATTTGTGGTTAGGAAGATAAACAGGCCAAAGTAACAGATCTGGTGCATAAGATGAATAAAATTCAATGTTTTGAAGGAAAAACCAAGGTATGTTTTTATGGCAATATTTTTTTTTTTTTTAAAAAGTACTAGATACGATTACTCTTCAGGTGTGTATGTAAATCAAAAAGAGGACAAAATATTTTGTGCGGTGTCAAAGTTTTCATGTGTACTATGAAATCCAATCCTATATTTTAGGGTAGTTTTTTTGTAAAGTCAAATGCTTACTGTGCTGTATTTTAAGAGATAAATAAGATCTGAAAATGTCTGAATTTCATTTGGCAATGAGACAGCATTACTGTTTTCCAGAGCAAATCAGTCTCGAGCCACTAGGTGTCTCTAAATGCAAAATAAAAGTAGTCAAGAAGGCAGCTAAGGCTACATAAGAACACATTGAGCAGAGGTGCAAGAGACTGGAAAACGTGTCCTTTCATAGGGAGCAAACCTGCCTTTTTAACAATCAGTTTCTGAGTGGAAATGTATGATTTAGCCTCTGACGAGCTAAGTTTCTTTTGAAACTTATTTCTCTTCAATTATAATGAGTGCAGTTTAATTTTTGTGTGGCAGCAAGCAATTCTAAAGAAATCGTATCAATGAGCAGAGCTACTAACAATGGAGTAAAAACTGTAGAAAATCTTGGTTAACTTAAAATAGATTCTAAAAAGAAAACACATTTTTCTTAGAGATCTGTATTTCTTTGTGTTGTTTAAGGTAGCTTTTCCTGATCTGTCTTGCTATACCAAGGTGGCATGCTTTCTGGGGTGTGTGACTTCAGTGGTCCAAATGACTCCACCACTGAAGAGGATGAGGTCACAGTAAGGGCAGAATTGGACCCAGACTTAAGGACCATAATCAGAAGTATGTGATCCTTGTCCCAGTGTAGTGGTACAGTGACTGGTTTGTACATATTCATTTTCTATTTATGTAAAATCGTAAAACTATTTCTCTTTTTTTATAGCATGCTTAATGAGAAGATCCCAAAGCACTGTGCAGATGTTAATCCCAACACTATTTTCATGAGACAGGTAAGGGATAGTTTTTTTCAATCTTTACGAAGTTGGAGTCAAGGAAGGAGAGATGTGAAGTGATATGCAAAATTTGTACACAAAAACCTTAAGGTTAATCTGGATTGAATAATCTGTTTTTTCTAAAGCTTAGGACCAAATAAAACAAAAGATAGTTTTCTCATTGTTATGGTTTTAGCTGGGATAGAGTTGATTTTCTTCACTGTAGTTGGTACAGTGAAGAAAATCAACTCTATCCCAGCTAAAACCATGATACTCATTGACTCCAGGCATTCAGTTAGTCAAAACTTAAAAATTTGTGGCACTTAATTGTAGTTTAAATACCACTTTCCAGTAATAGAATAAGTCTATTTTTAGTATAGTAACCTATTAGGTTCTGTGATTATCACAAATATGACAGGTGGAACATGAATCTATGACAAGTTGTTGCATTTTTCTTTGTGATTAAACTTCAGGATTTATTTATTGCTGTGGCTTGACTTTTTGTTATTAATCTCCAAAACTGTAGTGAGCAGATATTTCATTAAAATTTGGATCTATACATTTGGTGGTTAATAACACACAATACTTTTTTGAAGGAAAGTCCTTCCTTTCTTTTTCCTGTTGGAAACAGGTAAATGGAGTACATTGAACTCATTTATCAAGATGATCCTTGTGAAGTCCAGGACACACCACCCATTATCCCTAGCCATAGTTGTGGCTATCTTTTGGAAGCAAGGACAAAACTGATCTAATTCAATATTGCTTCAATATTGCTCATAGTTTCTCAGGGTTAGAAATCAGCTGTTTGACTTTCGCTTATCTGGTCACTTTGATGTATCTCTTGATAGCATATTTTGTTAGTTGATTAGTTCTATCTTTTATCACTTATGGAGTCTACTGAAAGTTATAGTGTACACATGGGGATGCAGAATCTGTATTTCTGAAAGGTAGAAATGAACTGGCTGAAAAACTGGCAGGGTTTTTTGCTTGCTTTCCTGGTTAAATTCCTTCTCATTCATTTCAGCTTTCTGTGTTGTGATCATGATAACGATAATATCGCTGTTTATCTTTGAATTTGATCTGAAGAGTGTGTAAATTTTTTTCCATAATAGACAAAAATCTTCTTTTCCCACTAGCTCTCATTTTAAGCCAATGATTGACTTCAAGGGAAAGACAAAAAAACTATTTTATCTCCTAGTCTTCTGAGGTGGCTGGCATATTTCTTCATGTGCTAGTGTAAGGAGATACTAATGAATGCTGAGCAGCTGAAAATTTCACTCCCTATATTAATTTGCCAAGGAGCAAATTACCTCTCCTCTCAAAGGGAGAACTTCAGAAGAAATACAGTTAGAATGTTGGGGTTCCAAGGTATATTTGCAGTAACAGTTGAAAACTTGGGGGGGGGGGGGGGGGGAAATAAGACAAATTATTTTTTAATATTCCCTTCTATAGCAAAGATATTATTAAAAAGCAATAGGCTGTGGTTTCATTTTCCTGTGAAAGGTGAGAGGTTATCTTCCACGGTCTTGGAATCAGTATTTGAATGTGCTCTGTTCTTCGTTTTCCTTACACAACATACTATATTAAAATCTGAGTTCATGACCATGGTTGTTGCATTGCAAGTATCCTGTAGAGGAAGAACTTCCTGAGAAGAAAAATATGTAGTTTTAATACCAGGTATGTAAATCATCAGACTGAAATTTCCTTGTTTTTGATGAATTAACTGAAAGATGCTGGCAGACTTCAATTTGATAATGTGTGCTATATAAATTCATATAAAAAAAGATAAGTTAAAAAAAGGCAGATTCTCACTTTAAAAAAAAGTTAAGCTCACAAATGAAAAGAATAATATCCTCCTTATCAGTTTAGATTTTTAATTGAAAAATAATTGCATATATCTTTTGGAAGCAGATCACTCAACAGTGTCAGGTATCAGGTGACACATCCTTCATAATAGAATTGTGCAGAGGTACTCTGCTCTGTTGAATAGAGCAGAGTGAAAGTATAGATGGTTTTGATACAGCTTAGATGAAAATGCAATGAAAATAATTCCTTTTGTTTCTTTTTTCAATGTCTTTCTAAATTCTTGATTCTGCCTATAGATCTGCAATATTGGGACCTCTTGACTGAAGTCAACCTATAGGACTGAAATGTAATGTCAGGTATTAAGTAAGAAATATGCAAAAGAGGACGTTGGGGAAGGCACAGCTAAGCAATAGGGTAGTTACTTGAGGTACTGAAACTCTCAGTTTGTGAAATATGCATGTTGTACTGCAGCTTCTACTCTTATGCCCTTTAGCTAAACACTGTTTTGACACCTTGTTCCAGCTCCAGTGCTCTTCATTATTCTTTTGTTAAACGTATAAATTATTTTACCAATTGAGAGAGCATTTGCATATGCCTGGTTCTCAGTCCACAGTGGCCTTCTGCCTATGTTCAAGTATCCTTTGCGTATTTCCTACCACAAAGTCACAACATTTTTCCCGGTCACATATGTAAGAAAGTCATGACATCAGGCGTGATGTTCCTGTGTAAATGAACCACAATGATTGCTGTTGCTGCTGAAACTCAAAGATTCAAGGAGAAAATCAGTGTTTCACATGAAGGGCCCTGATATCTGAGCAGGTGAGTGGAAAAAATGGAAGAGGCAAGTTTGCACAGTTTCAGAAGGATACAGAGTTGCAGCTCTGTAACTTTGGCTTATGCTAAGGTTTACTGTGGACTCTATTTACGCAACCTTAAGTCAGCAGTGATTACATTTTTCTTCCAAGTAAATATTTTTTCATTTGACCCAAATGCACACTTAGGATCAGATTCCTAGATGGTGTGTATCAGACCAGCTCTATTGACTTCAGTGGAACTCCATTGCTTGCATAAGGTGGAAACTGGGCTCAAAGACTATCAGACTACTGTGGGAAACTTGATCAGAATATCTAGAATTCAGAAGAGAGAGATGCAAATATATTAATCTAAAATACAAGACCAAAAAGTAATATGTTAACTTCATATTATGACATAGTAGCATGATCCTAAACCAACATAAGTATTAGATGCTTCTATGGGGGGGAGGGAGAGAATCTAATATTAGTGTTGTTACAGTGACTAGACTTTCATGAACTCCTGCAATGGATTTTCTTCAGTGTCACACTTAGACTTTTATTTTTTTTTAACCTTGTGGGCTATCACAGAATCATAACGAAGGAACCATTCAAAACCATCTTGTCCAATATCCCTGCTTAAAAATAGGGTCAGAAAGAGCACGTTGCCTAGGATTGTGTCTAGTCCTTGGAGATACTCCAAACCTGACAAAGACTCTACAATCCTCTCTGGACAACCTATTTCAGTGTTAAACTACCCTCACAGAAAAAATTAGTTTTCTTAAGCTCTGGTGAAACTTTGGGTTTCACTTTGTGCCCATTGCCTCTTCACCTCTTATTAGGCAACAATGAGAAGAGTGTCCTGTTTACACCCTCCCATTGGGTACTTATAAACATTGATAAACTCACCCCATCTCCCCAAATGTTCTCTTACCCAAGCTAAACCATCTCAGCTCTCACCTCTCTTTTGAGGTGTGGCCATCATCCAGACCCAGGTTTCTTGCAACTGCAGACAGCTACTCCTGAACTCAGAAGACCTATGCATGCCCCTCTGTTCCAAGGACACACCCCTACTTGAATGTAAGACCTAAGGACAAATGCTGTCATTATAATATGATGGAGATGGAAAAATTTAAGAAGTAAAAAATTAATGTCTGTGGAAATATATATTAACCACAATTAAAAACTAAAAAAAATAAACCCCTGTATTAATCTGAACAAGTAGTCAAACACCACAGTTCTTATAATGATTTGTTTTGAGCATTGTTGTAAAATATTTTAATATTGCATGAGGGATACTTACTATCCAGTCAAGTGCTGCAATAGAATTAGAAATTCATTAAGTATATTAAAATTCAGCTTGTCTTTTTGTGCAATACTTATTCACACTATTTTAGAAAATTAGGCCTACTTATGGTTAGCTATAGCTGATACTGTAAGAGTTCTGACCATGTGAATCTGTGTCTTTAAAAAAAAAAAACCACCTGCATTCAACTTCAGATGTTTTGCAAGTATTAAAACCAAAGTTTAAGAACTCCCAAAGTATGTTCTTAACAAATTTAGTGCAACCATTTTATTATTGCTGGCAAAGATGGCATTCAGAGATGTGTTTAGACTAGAGGCAGCTGCATACAGCAGATAGAAGTTGAGGAAATGAGGGTGAGGAAACACTTGTAATATTTCTCCTTTCCTCTTCCACCTTGAAGTGTGTGTAGAGGGAGAAAGAATTTGTCATTGGTGTTTCACTGTGCCGTCAGCTGGTTGGCATTCTTCCATGTGAAACATGGGAGGAGCATACAGGAAAAGTGAAACACACTTGTGCTGGGGAAACAGGAGGAAAAGAGTAATTTAGTCTTATAGTCAAACTAATTTTTTCCCATTTGTGGAAAAAAGCTTACTTTCAATTTATGTTCTTTAAAATATTTTTCTACTAGAATGGAACTTCTCTCTGTAAAAGGTAGGTCTTACTTATCATACAAGCTCCTTCACCAATGTGACGCATTTAGTAGGTGGCTATAAAAAGCAACTTCATAGACTGCAGATGTGCATTGCTCATTTAAGCTGATGGGAATATTTCTTGAAGTACTACAAGAGAATTCAAGTAAGTACAGCGCGTAAATTCTGCGGTCTTTCAGTGCAGTTGAACTGCTGCAGTATTTGGACTCTGCTTGTAGCTCAGTGAGAATTTGGCCTCTCCCTGTTTGCGCTGAAAGTGAAACTTTCTTGGTGTGAGACATGATGGAATTATTTAGGCTGTCAGACTTTTTGCAAATACGATGCAATGCTGTAGAATACTTCTGGATGTTTAGGGATAGATGAAAGCAAGAATAAGGAAAAGGAAAGCAGGTGAAGCTAGACAAGTGGGAAGGGAACTGGAAAACAATTATAAGCTTTTGGGAACCTTTGTGGTGTAAAGTTGTGGATGCAATGTTTTGTTTTATTGGCAGTTACTGGGTCCTAAGTATAGTAGTGAAATATATGATATACGTAAGTACATTCTTTAGAGCAGGTTAAATTTTTGTAGGACTGCAGTGATGTTTCATTCAGATTGAACTGAACTGTCTTACATGCATTGATATGTCAGGAAAACCTAAAGAATATTTAATCATATTGTTTAAAAGTCTAATTCAATGAAATTCAGTACTCAGACAATTAACACAAAATGATGAACAGGTTAGATTTTCATAATTCTGATGACCATCTGAATCAAAATCCTATTGGCTTCAGGGCATTTTTCATTAATTGAAGTGATAGCATAGTGTGGAACTTAAGGCTGGTGAACAAAGTCAGGATTTGAAATGTTCACTTTTTAATAGGTAAGGTGTTCATTGCAGTATGTCTCTTGTAATAGGCAGAGTAAATACAATATAATAAAAGATTCTTTGTAAGATGATAGAAGATACTTTATATGAATTCTGTGAGCCTTCTATGACCATTGTTGAGATGAATTTTGAACTAGCATTATGAGGTGATGGTTAGTATACTACTCTCCCTGGTCACCTGGTCTCCATTCTGACCCTTGTGTTTTATCCATGTATTTACAAAGTTTCTGTAAGCTTCAAAGACTTTCCACGTGTTTTCTTTCCCAAAGAAATTTGAGTAATCATATTACCTTACTACAATGCTTACGTTTTTTTAAGGGTACTTGTTTTCATTTTTGATTGAGGGCTTTTATACCACAGAAATCACTTAGATTTTTTTCATGAAATTTAATGACAAACATTGTTAAAGTATTATCTGAATATAATTTTTTTTTTAATAGTGAAAAAAGGAAGGTTGGATAAAGCAGCTGGTAAGTCTGATTTCCCTTTTGATTTCTGCTTTACAGTTTTATTTCTTGGGCATGCATGTGTGTATCACACTAAAGAATCATTTAAGCCTGGGGTTACTTGCATGCATTTTATCAACAATTCCATACAAAACAAATGAGAAAAGAATTTCAAAATATACATACAGTTCAAAGATCAAATTAACAAACAAGATTGTCACCTCAGACAGTCTGTGATTTTCAGTTATTAATTGTTATTATCTCTCAAAGTAGTGGTATTTAAAGGATATTTCCACTAAAAAGAATTTTTACATAATTTGATTACCTAAATGGATCATCAGTCAAGATAAACTATTATTTTTATATACAGAGTGTGCAGGATTTTATCTTCACCAGAGCAGGGAAGAGATGGTGTCTGAATTTTCCCAATGAGGAAATACAGATGGGAGATATTGACGGACAGTTACAGAGGTCGGGTATAGGCCTTAGGCAATAAACATGAGCAAAATCAGGCTCCCTGGGACTCTACGTCTGCCTCCAGGACCAGGGTTTAGCCAGAGTGGAAAAGGAAGTCCAAATTCAACCAGAGATTTCTCACACATAGGTAGACTCTAAATGTAAGGCCTTCAAGATCTTTGTAATTACTAGTTCTCGGGAGAAGCTGCTATACAGCCGAATCAATGCAGCAAAATTTGCTGGTAGATATCTGGCTAATACATTTGGGCAACCTCTGCAAATCATTTAAAGCTATCTGGATTAGAGAAAGGTAACCTGAACTAGCACAGGTTAAGCTACTTTCTGGGAACATGATTCTTCTGTCTGTGAAGTAGCCATTCTTCACAGTAGGCTGTCATGTATGTGTATGAAGTATAGACTGAAGAATCATTTATCTTTCACTGAAATCCTAATGTAAATAGAAGAATGTTCTGCAGGGCTCAGCAAATCCTGTATTTGTATTAAACGAGGTAAATTTTAGTTTCAGGGGAGGTCGGTGGTTGTATTTTTGATTTAAGTTGACATAGATGTGGAAGCTCAAAATGGCTGGAGTTAAACATTGTAGACAGCTATTTTTCAGCCAAGTGATTTAATTTATTCTCACAAATAAGTCACTAGACTTCTAAATCTATATTGACTTTGTAAAGTTTTTTCATTGTAAAAACAAAGACATGTTTGAGAAGATTAGTGCACTGAATTATAGAAATAAATAGATAACATTGATCACTGATTTTGTTTATTGAAAAACATAGCTCCCATTACATAACATCCTTTAGTCCTGTTGTCAAACATTATCATCAGTCCTGATAGATAAGATCTACACACAGGGTGTAGAGTGCTAACTCTTTGCCTTTGCAATTTTTGTTACCTACAGTGTAGTTTGGTACAATCTATACAGTAGCCTGTTGTAGACAGTGACAGCTTCCTTCCAACTCAGACTAGTTGACTGACCTGTGGTAATACAGAGAGCTCAAAAATGGCTTCTGTTCTTGGCTACATCTCATATGTTTATTTTGGCAGTCGTTCAATTTAAAAAAAGTCGTCTTTTTAACCATATATCAATGTTGATCCTTATCTAGGATGCTGGAGACTAATGAAGGATGTGTTACATGCAGGCAAGCTGAGAAGCTTTTCTGAACATCATCATATGAACATCATGTTCATCGAGATGATGTAATATGCCTTTTGCTGACTTAGATTCTTGTGTGAGGCCCTAAAGGGTAGAGTTCTTTTGCTTTTTTCTCAGTGGTATTTTCAAGCACTTTGAATTTTCAAAAATATTTTCTTTTTGCTGATTAGGTCCAAGTTTATGACTATTCATACTGTATGTTTACAAAGACATTGAAAAAAAAATTCAGGTTCATTTGGGATTGCATCTGAAACCCATTTTGCTGCTGCGAAATTGGATTAACACACAAAGACAAGACTGAATTACATGTTATAAGTCTGTGGCCTTTCTTTAATTGCACATAAAGGCCCATTAGCCAGCCACCAGTATTATATCAAATGAAAGACAAAGAAAATGCTAATTTGCAGAAATGGAGTGTGCACTAGTTTCATGCAAGGTCTGTCAGGCAGATTGATAAATAATCTGAGAAGCCATGCATGGAAGCTGATCCTTAAAATACTCGCTTGCATTCAGGATTATGATCTCTCCTGCCTCTGATGGGCAGGGATTTTCCTGTCATAATCCTGGTAGAATTAATATGAATTTCTTTGTTCAAACCCACATATTTGAACCACATGTCTGAATGTTTTGGATGGAGTAAGAGTTAAACACCTACTACCATTGGGTTGGTTGTTTCCAGCTTCTAGGAAGAAATAAAGTGGGGTTTAATGTACTGGTTATTTCTTTTTCAGATGCATTCAAAACCTATGTTGTTTTGAAAGTCCAAAATTTAAAAAGCACTACAATAGACAGGAGGGGAAGTGAACCTTGCTGGGAACAAGACTTCATGTTGTAAGTAACGGGTAATTCTTACCAATTGGTTTTGTTGGATAATTTGGAGCGATTAATAACGTCTGAGGCCATGTGCAGTCTGCAAAAGCAATGAAAAAGTATCCAGCTCAGAGAAAAGATGCTAGTTCTAGGGAACAGAAAAAAAGTTAATTTTGCAAGCCACATTGCTGATCAAGGCCATCAGTCAACAAGGGGAAGAAAATTTGTTTCCAGTATCTTTAATTACGTGTAATGTTTTAGGAATACAGGAATGAGAAGGAAGAGAACTCAAATTGATCCTCATGCACTTGATTTTTTGTTTTACTCCATTTCCTTCCTGTATGACTCATGTTTTATACATTTATTTATTTAGTTAACTCCCAATTTAGGTAGTTTCTTTATTATTGACCTGTACCAATTTCTCACTTATCTCTGCAGAGCTTTGTTTGTTTCACTAAACTCTCCATCTTGTTATTCGGTTTTTGTTCTTCTCTTTTCTCTAGAGCCTCACTGGTCAGAAGGATCCAAATACTTATATTCCTGAGGCTTTAGTTATTTTATTTTTATGAAAAATGTCCTTTTTATGTTGTTTTTTTTCTAAATCCAAGTATTTTAAAATTTTGTCAGAAGAACCAGTTGTTTTGAATAACTTTTCCATACTTTCTGCTTATCAAAACCTATAAGTATCTTTTGACAGGCTCTACATATGCTGAAACTGACATATTGGTTGAAATAAGCCCCCCAAATTTGATTTTATTCTATATGAAAATCAGCATTTCTAAAATCATCTTCATTTTTTTCTTCACAGATATTTGACATTAATTTTATTTCACAGTACTCTTAACCTCACTTAAGGGCTCCATCTTCATCACAAATTTTTCCTACAATTATTAATTGAATTTGGATTTTTTTTTTTTGGGTGACGTACAACTCATTTCTTAGACTAGCTTGCTTAACTGACTGAGTGACTGAGGAGCCTGTTGTGTTAAGCGAACATACATACCTTCTTTACATGTCATTTTATGTCTAGATGTAATAACATATCAAAGTCATTGTCAAAAATTCTGACTTCTGACCATATAAAAATAATCCTAATCTGGGGCTAATTCGTCCCCCACTCCCTGTCATCATGCTTCTCTTGCACACTGTTCAGAGCCACAGCCTAAATCATCCAAACAGGATCTGTCTTTGAAAATGCTAAGGAAAATTAATATCAATACCTAGCCTTTATAATATCGTTCTTATACTGCAGCTTTGACTTGTAGAAAAGATTGTCATGTTTTAGTGTAGAGGAATCATTTCTGTATGATAATACTGTGTTAACATGGTTTTTTTGGCACTTACTGATCCAGACATACTAGTTCTTTAAAACATTGGACATGAATTGGATGACTAGGTCATAGTATATTGGGAAGTAGATCAATTAGATTTCAGCATTTGCCCTGTTACCTTTAGTGCAGGAGGCAATTAAAGTATATTTTAAAGTGGGTGCATGTAACCTATCTTCTAATTTTTCCTGAGGAATGTGTTAAAATGCATTTGCTTTTCCGTTCTATAAATGCTTTGCTTTTAATCATACTGTATGTAAGTGTTATATCTCATCAATAAGAATGAGCAATTTATTGGGATTATTTTCTTAGCTTACAATTTAAATGTTACCAGAGAACCCTGAACCACTACTCTAGCAAATATGAGGTCACTGTAGCTTCATCTACTGACTACTCAACTATACAACACAGCAGACTTTTAAAGGGCATTGTAACTAAGCATCTACAAATACATTTATACAGACTTTGTAAAGTCATACTGTAGTTCATTTTCCCAAGGGCTGTCTCTCCATCTCTGCCTGTAAAAATCATATTCTGTTACAGGCATTACCAGCTTGCATTTTTAAAAATTACATATCGTTTAAGCACTCAATATGCAGTTTCACTGTTATCAGTGCAACAGTTTTAAAGTTGAGGTCCAAAAATACCAGAAGATAAGAATTTACCTTCTGCTTTCTATAACATATTCATAAAGGGAGAAGCTGAACAAAACAAAAATTTGTTGTATCTATTCAATTGTAGGAGTACAGTGAAAAATTAGATGTTGAGGCAATCAACACAATGTTTTTTAAAAGCAATGTGGTGAGGTCAATACCCACTTCTGGGGTGGCACCCTTCGCCCTTTTCAGTTTTCACTTGTTCTTTTCCTGGTAACTTTAAGTACACAGTAATTCACTGTAGTACACCATACAAATCGGTTGAAGATTAGTTTTAGTACTTAAAACTAATTTGGCAAAATGGAAATGACATACAATCAGTCACAGCAGAGACACTAATACCTACTTTATTATATTGTTCATACCTACAGAACTGGTCTGTAACTGCTTATAGTAATATATGAAGGAATGCCAGACATTCCATGAGGAAATAACTTCTCTTCATTTTAGTTCAATGTCATGGGTAAGTCATATGGCCTGGCAAAATTTTATTTTAAATTCTTGCGAAATAAAGTGTTGGTACTCTTTTGGTCAAAACCAGCTGGTAATAAAATGCATACGTCCTATAAGCAGAGCTAAAATAGAGCCTGGATCTGCAGATCTTGAAGTTTGAGAGCTGTTTTTCCATTGTGTATTTGTTGTGTAGTGCAAGGTCTCCATTCTAATGAAGGAAACAAGCTCTAAACATCTTTTACACCTGGTCTCCTTTACAATGAAAACAGGAAACGGTCTGGCACTTCCATCTAGATTTTTGTGAAGGAAGATGGAATATTTCCCGTACCATTATAAGTCATTCTTAGCTGTTGGTCCATGTTGATTGACAGCATGTGCCATCATAGCTGACATTGCCTAATATTAGTTTCATTGAAAATGGTCCTCTGAGTTTTATGTTTAAAAGACTGATTGTTTATGTTGATCCCAGTTTTACATAAAAGAACTTGCCTGACAAAAGGATAGTTATATTATACTACTCCTGCAACTAACAAGTTAGCTACAATGGAACCTGAGAATGCAGGTTCTTCAGGGCTGTCCCAAGGAGGCAACTGAGGAATTCTGTATGCAGAAGCTGCTCAGAAGAAGCTAAAGCTGAACTAAAGGCATTTCCTGGTCCTGGTTTCTTCTTGGGTTATATCCAATAAGGCTGCATCTTGTAGTAAAACAAAGCT
This sequence comes from Phalacrocorax carbo, assembly GCF_963921805.1. Taxonomy (NCBI): domain Eukaryota; kingdom Metazoa; phylum Chordata; class Aves; order Suliformes; family Phalacrocoracidae; genus Phalacrocorax; species Phalacrocorax carbo. The sequence continues at coordinate 14,992,000 of NC_087519.1, forward strand.
ACTGGTAACTGGGACTTCTGTGCACTGTTTCCAGCAGAATTTTTCTTATTGGTTTGTAAGGACAATCCTGAACAGTAAGACTTGAGACTTGTCTTGTCCAGTCTAACCTTTGTATTGTGCCTGCTATCTTGCATTTTACAAGTGTACTGAAAAAACCTCTGTATCTGTTGTAAGTCATTAACTCAAGTTGTTCTGATAGATTACTGAGCAGTTGAGACCGTGTTTTCAGTTTAATGGTTTGTGTATTCATTGTTTTTAGTGAGATCTGTGCTGGTGGAAAGGGCTTCATTATAGAGCTGTGGAAGAAAGGCTTGCTCTGGGATAGCATTTTAGGAGTTTTATGGATTTCCCTTGCAACTGTGGAACATGCAACAGATGTAAGTTGGCTTTCTGTGGAAATATAAAACACTGGGTAAAATCCAACTAATTTCTCATTCTTAGCCTCCCCAAATACTGTAATGACATTTATGATCAATGTATATTTCTATCTCATTTGCTTTGGATGTAATATTGAGGCATAAAGCACACGTGACTCTCAAAGTGACAACTGATAGGCGTTAGCCATTTAGCCTGGAGAAATGGCTCACATACTGAGTCAGATATAATTCAGTAACTGGGTTAGAGTTCATCTGCACTCACAAATTACTAGGGAGGCAGGGACAGTTTGATTTTATGCGATTAGAGTGAGGGAATTTCAAAGGGAGGTTCCTGGCCTAGGTCTTCAGTGTGTGACCTTGGGTAAATCGCTGTTAAAATGGGCAAAATACTGTTGTTCTGTATATCAAGGAAATTGGCTGTTGTCTCAAAAAGGAGAATGGAAATTTGCCCTGTGGTACTGTGGAAGAAATTAATAGTACAATGACAGCATAGAGAAGGATGAGTGGAGAAAGTGAGTCAATCCCAGGAGTTATCATGTATCCAGCATAGTCATAGTTAACCACCAGCAATCTTGTTCTCAGTAGGCTAGAAAATAAAGGAAACAGGTTTCTGGGAGTGTGGAAATACTGAGGCAGTCTGCAAGTACTGCAAATTGTCTGAAGTTGGAACCTTGTTCTAATGCTTCACAATTCTTCCATTCATAAATATGCTTTCCTAGACATAGTCTATGGAGTCTATTTTTAATAAAATAACTCTGAATTAGAGAAGATTAATATTTGGAAAAAAGTTTTTCCTTCCTTAAATTTTCTAAAATATAAAAAGGGCAATTGTTGATGATGTAAAGGAGAAAGAATCAAACACTTCTTTATACAGCATCTCCCATCAGTCTCTATAGCCATTTCTTTACAGGAATTAATAAATATTCATATATATTGAATTGGCATTTCAATGATTCTACTCAGAGAATGGAAGCAGAGGGAGAAAGTAATTCCTGCTTAAATTAGAAGCTGCTGTGCCAAGGGCCATTTCAGGCCCCGAGGCAAGTTGTTTTTCTCTGCAACCCTAGCTGTTGTTGAGTCACAATTTGCTGACACAGTGGTTGTGGCTTCACAGTAAATACTGAAATTCTAAACAGAGATCATAGAATCATAGATTTTTTTAAGGTTGGAAAAGACCTCTAGGATCATCAAGTCCAACCACCAACCCAACACCACCATGCCTCCTAAACCATGTCCCCAAGTGCCATGTCTACATATTTTTTGAACACCTCCAGGAATGGTGACTCCACCACCTTGCTAGGCAGCCTGTTCCAATGTCTGACCACTCCTTCAGTAAAGAAATTTTTCCCAACATCCAATCTAAACCTCCCCTGATGCAACTTGAGGCCATTCCCTCTTGTCCTATCACTAGTTACTTGGGAAGAAGCAAAAGAGGAGACTTTTTCTTAATTTTTTCAGACCCTCTAAGCCTTCACTTATACTTGGGCCACTGTGGAACTTTCCTAGTTATTTATCCTGCTCCTCTTAAACCTGCAGCTCTGCTCTGGGCTTTATAACTCAGTAATAACCTATAAGGAAGTGTTACTTCAGAAGCTCTTTTTTGTCTTGGTTATTATATATATAGATGCTTCAGTTTTGCTAGAATGTACTTGTTTGGTACCAGTTCAAAGAGGAACTGGAAAATCTCAGTTCAGTTCATAAGAGTAATTTTCAATATTCATGTTTCTTGCATCTTAATCATCTAACCATCTTAATGTGTATTTATCTATACTGTAGAGCAAATGCTTTATTCTTTGGAATTCCATGCTTGTGAGAGAACTTGATGAAGTTGTAATTACTACTTAATTAATAAAAAGTTGGAAGAGTCTAGAATGGATGCGAAGCCTATTGGTGTCATAAAGAAAATCCTGTTGACCTAGAGGAGCCTTCATTCAGGAAAAGGTGGATAATGCTATAAATCCTACCCAGGTAACTCTCAGGACGCTTTTTCCTAGGAAGGTCCAGGTTCCTGGTGGACGCTGCATTCTGAAGTAATAAAAAATGGGAGTGAGATTCAAGGCACAAAAACACCAACTTCACATGAGATCTTACTGGATGTCTACTTTGCAGTACCATTTGGTGAGTTACAGATTGAGGTCTGGCTCCAGTTTTCCAAACATTCTATTCCACTTTAAGTTCCTGAAATACAGTGACAAATAGTATTTTTTCCTGAAGAATCTCTAGTGATGAATAAGCATTTAAGCATTTGTATAATTGATACTGATAAGTAATAGAATCACTGAGAGCCACATCCCATGAGGAGCTGGATGAACTATTTCACTGGTTAATGTTCATCCACATGTGGACTGTACTTCCTTAAGGCTCAATCTTCTAGACCCTTTGTGTTATAGTTCTGTATCATGTCAGCTTTGGCCAGCTGTTTGCACAATGTAAGTTTTACTAAAATCTAGGGCTTCACAGCATTTTTATCTTGTTAGGAAAGGTTGTCTGCTTTTATGAATAGCACATATGAAGACAGAAACTGCATGTGTGTGTATGAAAACAATGTATATGAAGCTAGAAATGGAAACTGAACATCAAATAATGTATTGCTTCACATTATTTCTAGATATAATAGATTGACATTATCAAGATTATAAATCCATCTATATGACATGGTCCAATATGCCAAATAAGTTCACAAAGATAAATTAGCTGAAAGGACTAATGGCTAAAAGGACTAATCCTAAAATTTATACGAGATTAAAAGTAAAAAACCTTGGAGAAATGTGAATAAGAAATATTTCTCTTTTTGAAAGGTAGGAATAGAAGTCATATCGAAAATATGTTCTTCAGCTGTTTAATATTCTTTTTGAAATGCATTGTCCAAAACTGAACTTGGCAACACATCTAATGCTGATTAGAGCAGACTGTTATTTCTGATGTTTCTGGGTGTAGTCTGCATGATTACGTTCCTGTTAACACACGTGTTACTCTGTGAAAATGAATACATTCTATTAAGTCTGGACTGTTGTATATTCTTATGAGTCACAACAGGGCCTACTACTTTATTTTTTAACAAAAACTACTCTTTATGTAGTACTTCTTAGCTGATAAAACATTTTAAAAGATAACCTAAGCCTAGTCATTTTCTGGGTTTTGTTTGGTATTTTTTCCCCAGCAGCCACAAGCAATTTTCAGTTGTCTGAGTAAAATTCATATGGAAGAACTTTTTTTTTTCTTGCTATTCACATATGTCTCCATTAGGATTATTCTCACTTGTGAGATAATTTTATTTCCTTTAAGCATGATGGAAAGTGTACATATGTTGAACCGACAGTGTCCTTAACTATAAAAAGAGGATACTAGTACAAAAAAGGAGCGGTTTATAACTATGACAGAAAAAGACTACAGTTTGTGCAGTAACAGCAGAATACCCATTATAAGAGGTGAAAAATTGGTACAAACTGTATGTATTCTATGTGCCATAAATTCTTCTTGAAACCTCCTTTGAATCAGCAGAATGTTTTAAGTGTGTCCTTACGAAGTTTCCGTATCTAGAAACCTGGTGCGAGTCTGTTGCAAGCACACAATTAGAGTTTCTATAAGGTGTAAGTTCAGGTTATTACTGATGTCAGGCTGCTACTTGGAGGGAGTGTCCATTTGTAGGTTGATGCCTGTACTCTGTTTCCAAATAAATATATTTGCAAGAGTGTTTTAAAGATAGTCCCTGGGACTGTAGTCATGGAGCACCGTGAAAATCCTGTAGAGGTCACTCTTGCACTATAATTTTCTGTGCAGAGGGAAGAATTCAACACTAGTTGTCGAGTATTGAGAAAGCCACAAGTTTATCTTTACCCTCTGCCTGAAGTTTGACTAAGGCGTTACATTTTGCTCACTCTGTTGAATGACTCTCAGTTTATCTGTGACCAGCTGAGACTCTGACTTTTGGAATCTGTATGGCCTCTTTGTTACGACAAATTACATTGGAAAGGTAGAAGACACTAGTTATTTTTCACATTTTCTCAGATGTCCATCTGCCAGATACTTGGTAGAAGTATAAGAGCCTTCCATACTGCTTTAACAGTATGGCTTCATTTGGACCTGAAGCACTGCATGTAGTAACAGGGAAGCATTTTAAAATCAATAGTTCATTCATGAGTGCTTTTTTTCCTAGAAGTATCATCTAATATTAGTTGCAGTAGCAACAAAATTGTCAATTCACAATAGACTGAGCTCCATTTAAAGGCTGCTAAGTAAAATGAAGATCTCACATATTTGAAAGTCTGCAAGCAAATTCACAGTAATAAAATATGACTCTAGATAAATACTGCAGCTGAATTGCAAATGTTTTTAATGTTTCTAAAAGTCAAGGTTGTTTTAAGGATAATCAGGTTCTATTATGAAATAAAATATTTTTTTAAAATGTTTTAGGTTATTCTTGTAAGAGAAGCCAGATGAAAACTTAAAGGACATCATTTATTTTTCTTAAATCCAGCATTACAGACACATACCATGCTCCTTAAGATTCAGTTATACCTTACATAGAGAGTATAAGCTAAAGAAACTGAAGATAATTAAATTAAGTGGAATGCATTTGGTAACAGCTATAATTTTCAATCATGTGACTTGGGAACTAAGACCTCATTTTGCCAAGCAGCCTACTGAAAGTTAACAGGACTTCAACCTCATGAGTAATTTTGGAAAATGCTATGCAGGTATTCACCTCTCTAGCTTGGTGGAAATTCAACTCATTATCACTTTCTGCCATCTACTTAAATTAGCAAATGAGGATATAAGGTAACAAGAATGAAGTAACAATCATGAGATTAATCCTGGTTTTCATGCCAGTCACCATACTAATTCAATGATAGACCAAATGATTGGCAAATGAGAAAATGAATTGTTCTGATACAGTTTTAATCAGCCTAAAACAAGTTTCTGAAAAATCATAGCAGAGTGATCAGGAAAACTCATGCATCACAGTATAAAATTCTAAGTACAGAGCACCTTACTGTAATAATTCACATATACCTACAACCTAAAGTTTGGCATTAACTTTGTAGTTGGAAAACCACAAGATCCTATTGTTTTCCAAAGTATTATCTTTATCCTCTCTTTGTTTCACTACAGTGTTGCTTTTATTTTAAGCGAAAGATATGACATTTACCTTTTTGGCAGCTGACCAGGTGTGAGTAAACAGAGTGAGAGGAAATAAATCAAAACGTAGTTCCTAATATGTAATCAAAACATCAAAAATGGCAGAAAAGAATTGGGCACAGAAATTCTTCTAATCAGTATGGAAGAAAATATCCTCACACTCAGGCCCAGATCTGAACCCTTTCCTCTCACTAAAGCTAATAGGACAATTTATACAGTAATATGTTCTGCAGGAAATCAGTTTGTGCCTCCAATTGCAAATGAGACTTGCCAGGTTTCCCCAAAGAGATAAGAACTTGAAAAAAAGGTCAGTTATAGGCTAATAGCGCATGAAATTAAAGTAAAACCTGATTCCTTACTTAACACACAAAACAACAACAACAAAAAAAAAACAACCATAAAACAAACCCTGCATCTTGGAATGCCGTGTATGGATGCATGAGAAATACATGGCCAGTTAAGAACTGAAGTTGGACTGGAAAATTAAGAGATCCATTTTCTTCTCAATCCAGTGTTAGCTCTTTTTTTGAAGACTGTTTCCATGTCCATCAAATGTTATGATGAATAAACTGTTTCCAAGTTTTTGTAACAAAAAGGTAACTGTTAAGGCTGCTTGAAGTTTTCAGAGCAACAATCAGAAAGTGATCTTGGAACTCTGTTTCTGCTGTTCTTGTAAAAAGTGATTTAATTATAATAATGTTTTGTAATTGATTTCATTAATTCCTTATTACTCTGAATTTAATGAATTAATTTCATTAATTTAATGTGTACTACTTTTAGAAGTTCCTTCTGTAAAAATGGACTGAAAGATTTCTAGCAGCTTTTGCTTTCTCTGCAGACACCCACAAAGATGTAGATCATAGAGGCTGGCACAGTGGGACACCCCTCCAAGGTACAAGATATTCACGTCAAGATACATATGACAGCCTATCGTCCATGGAAAGTGGTCTCAGCATACAAGAAAGTAAACGAAGGTATTTTACTTTCTCATATCATACATGTATCATAACACTTATTGTTTGTTGTTTTTTTAACTTCTGAATGACACTGTGATACAAATACAATTATTTTAAGTGAGAATGTAACTGGAATTTTTATAAACATAAAACCATAAGGTATATGTTTCCATTACCATGGTGAGACAGCGCATGATAAATCTTATTATATTGAAAGAAAAATCTGAAAAGTACTGTATCCTGCCAAACCAGTTTGCAAATATTTGTGCCTTCTCAATGAATTATTGGTGGTCAGAAAAGAGGATTTTAGCCTCCAAAAACTGTAGATATTAAAGGCAACCAGAAATATCTTTGGCAAATTCCTACAAAAAAAGAATCTATTAATAATGCAAAAGCGGTAAATAACATTCTAGAATCTTTTGCAGTAGATTATTATGCATATGTAGATGGCTTCAGAAGTGCAAACATGTTGATTGATTGGTCTTCATTTGACATGGTGTTTTAAAGGGCAATATTTTAAAGGCAATGCTGACATTTACTAGCTTTTCAATGGTCTTTAATGGCAGATACATGGTAAAACAAGTTTCCTTCAAATAAAAGGGACACCTCGCCAGAACTGAAAGTCACTCTTTACATCCATCCTTGTCTCTAACCCTTCTTACTCCTTCATCTCTAGCCCCTTGTTGGAGCTATGGGGCTGCTCTCGTCTCCTCTTTCCCATGTCTTCTGGAACTGTACTTCGAAACAGGCTGTCTTGAACCCTGTGTTGAATTGCAAAACAAGAAGCCCCATTCTTTGGCTTGATTAGTGTTCTGCATGCTTAGTTAATTGAATAGGTTCAGGGATGAATAGAGAATGCTGAACGAAGCATTGCTCCTCCTGCTGTCAGATGATCACTACTTTCCCTGTGTTGTCCACCTCCCTGGGTCATCACAACAGTTTTCCTTGCCATTCAATGAACCAGACTGGGAACGGATCTGGATTAAAAACGGAAAAATTTTGCCAGGTTAGCTCAGCTTTGTGGTCCATTTAACTTAGCAGACACTCAAACATTTTGTGTCAGCGTGAAGGAAGAGCAGAAATGAGCAGGGGTGTTTCTTCCTTATTCCAGTTTAAAGTGTTAGTGGACCAACAGGCTAAATAATGAGACACATACAGAAGCATGGAACGGTAAAGTTTTTGACAGATCTCCAAACAACTGAACTCCGTCTTGCAACAGGAGGCATTGGGAAGTCTGATGTTACTGCTCTTTGCATTACCCTTAACGATGACTCTCCAGGTTGTGGTTCACAAGCAGCGTGCTGCCTGCATGATACTTTAATGTCCACAAGGCATTACAGAAATTAGAACTGAGACCCTGTACTGGTTTTGGCTGAGAAGGGGTTAATTCTCCTCACCGTGGGGGTCGGCTACCTTTCCAGCTTCCCTCGCTCTGCCACATGGCAGGGGGGGCTGGGAGGGGCAGGGCCATGGTGGGGACGGCTGACCCCGAATGGCCAATGGCAGGTTCATTCCATACCATGTGACACCATGACCAGTATATTGGGGGGGGGGGGGGCAGTGGCAGCGCGGAGGCGGCGTGGCGTCGGGGCGGCGAGCGGCTGCGGTGCGTGCGGTTCGTTTTGGCGGTTCGTTCCCCCTCTCCCCTCCCTTCCCTCCTCCCCCCGGGGCTTTGCACCTCTCACTGTTCTCCTTTACATTGCATTTCTACTGTTGTTTCTTTTGATTTTAATTATTAAACTGTTCTTATCCCAACCCACGAGCGTTACCCTTCTGATTCTCTCCCCCATCTACCGGTGGGGGAGCGAGCGAGCGACTGTGTGGGGCTGAGCTGCCGGCTAAACCACGACAGACCCATAGGAAAAATAAATAACATTTCTTAGTGCTCAGTGGATCAGCAAAATCGACAGATAAGTGGTCTGTAAGATTCCTCATTACTGTCATTCTGAAAATACATTCAGTGGGTAAGCATTGAGAACAAAGAATTGCAGTGTTCACTATGCAACTGTAACTGTAGGGGTCCAGAATGTTTTACTTTTTAAACAATTATGTCTGGAAAATCTACGTAGCTAAGACACATAAGAGACCTCAGCAGCTCATTGGAAGCCCTGCTTTTCCCTGATCATCAGCCCTCAACTATGTCTGTCAAGGTGGAGCAAGAAGGCTCCTTCTTCCCTGCCTACATCATGTGTCATGGATGCAACAAATCCCAGTTCATCCAAGTTAAAATAAAGGCTATACAAAATGTGAAGAACTGCTTACAACTTGAAAATAAGGCAAAGAATTCAAGGACCCTGCCACAACCTGAAAATTGTATGCTAACCCATCAAAGGAAAATTCTTGATAGGAGCAGTGAGATGTGAAAAATGTTCGTTGCATAGCTATGTGTTTGCTGAACACTGTATTGTGTATGACAGCAGTTTATATTAGGAGTACTAATGGCACTAAATTATAATACCCAGAGTAGCATAAAATTGAAAAGCACAAATGGAACAGTGATGGATTTATATTCCTATATATTTTCAGAAATTAAGACTCCTGCTTGATTTAATAGTAGCAAAAAAGAGCAGAAGCACACAGATTTGTTCTAACCTGTTTCTTCAGACTACAATTGATCTTGTGATTTGCATAATGAAATGATGCTTGATGCAGACTTGTATTTATGTTATTGTTTAGGTAATATCCATTATTTTCCTGCTACTTTTTACAAACCCTGAAGCTTCAGATACCTTTGCTGTATGTATTGCTATTTAAATATCATGAGGCTTTTCTGTGTGCCTCACTTGTGTTGACACTAAAACACCTTCCTGGTTCAGATATGTGAATAGGTATATAAGGAGGGAAGCGATGGGATAATGGAATTGAACTGTTATACTTGGTTCCTTGAACTCCTTAGAATGCTGCAAGTTCCATGAGTGATTTTTGGTTTCTGAATGGATCCTACAGCAGTGGGTAGTTGCTTCTGTGGAGACAGGTTTCCCTGTATCCTCTCTTCCCTGTGTGTTCTTAGGCCATGATTTTACAATGTAGTGAGTTCAAAAGAGAATTGGCTTAAGTTCTATTGTTTGACCCAGATCTCAGCTTACTGTCCTCTTGAGTACGGTGGTACAAATATTTCTCCTCATCCTATTAAAAAAAAAGGAAAAATTATGTAAGGTTGGTTATTTTAAAGGCAAATCTTTTACCTGAATCATTTTACTGATTTGGCAGTGGCTAGTGCAAATAGTTGTTCTAGTATGCCATCGAATAGATACAGATACAAGGAGCAGGTGATAGGAAGAAAAGTTTAGAACTGTTGCTAACAGCTTTGTATTGTGGAACTGGAGATTTAGAGGATACAGCAGAGTGTGTGTAAGGTGAGTTTTTGCCTCTCCTCTAAGTGGAATTACTGAGATCACCCATATTTAGAAGATAACTACAATAATTGTTTATTGTTTTTCTAAAGCACTGGCACAATGAAATGTTTAGCTATTGCTTCTTTGAGGTAGAGAGTAAACAGTGTGGAACTAGAGATACTGATGAGTGAAAGATGACAGCCAGCAGACTAATATATTCAATTAGAGCACTCTCTGGTTGTTCAGTATTTGTTATCTCTGATAGCCTGCCATGAAAAACAGTAGATTCATAAATGCTCACAGAGATGAACGTTTTTGCCCCATGGGGTTAGTTACTTCTGCTTCCTCTGTATGGGAGGGGAGAATGAGACAGACTCCAGAGAGCAGTGCTCAGTGTAGCTGCTACTCTTAATGACCAGTCTTATTAACCAAACCTAAGGCTTTGGTGAGATGATTGGCTTAATCTGTGCCAATTCTTAGCACGACTGTGCTAAGAAAGCTGGACTAGAGGAACATCGCCTATTGGTTAGGGCAAGAAGATCAAAAGAATGTCTGAACGAAAAGGTAGCGTACAATGAAGTAAATGTCCTCTTCGGGGTGGTGGGGTGGTGGTGGTGAGCTTAAAAGCTGCTATTCAACAGGTCTTGGGTGATATGGGGTTTTGTGACTAACAACAGGTGGTTAAAGGTAGTGTGTTTCACAATTCAATATATAATGCTTTTTTAAAATTAAATGGGACCTATTGACAGTGTTGACCTGTAAGGAAGGCTTTGTGTGTCTGTCCTGTTCTCATCCTTGGTCATGTGTCTACTTAAGGTTCACCTATTGGATAGTGACTTTCTGAAAGCTTAGGAAAGGAAGGGAAGCAAGTCCTGACATGACTTAGGTGTTGTAACTAATCAATTACATCTGGGGAGGAGGAAGCTAATGTGTTTACCTATGCAGGCTACCACACTTCCTGGAAGTTTTCCAGAAGGGAATTAATTTTTTTTTATCTATTTACTTTGAACAATCAACAATACTGTGGGGAAAAAAACATACAAGGGAAACATATAAGGGAAAGATAATTGCTGTCTTTCCGCTTCCCTGAGTGTGGAAGATGATGCATAATGGGTGGAAGGAACAAGGAGTGAAGTGGCAACAATTGTATTACTTCCCTGCCATCACTTTCTGTTGAGTGGAGTTGAATGCTCAGGAGGGAGTCCAGTCAGCCTCTAAGAACATCACTCAGTAGTGGTCACTGAGCAGAGAGCGCTTTCTATGTGTTGGTATAATCATTTCTCTTCCCTCCTGCTTGCAAAGGCAAAATGAGGGGTGGGGAAGCTGTCTCTCTTTACTGTTAATTTTGGCTTTCATATCAGTTGTCACAGACTGTACTACTTTTCATATATGGTGTCCTCTATAGTAACTCAGGAAAGACGCAGTCTATGAGCAGCTGGCACTCAAAAAGGTGTGTTGCCCTGATGAGGGTGTTGTGTTAATAGTAGGACTCTGAGTAGGAGCGGCTAGGTGGAGATCTTACCATTGAGTCACAAGGTTCAGACAGGGCCCCCTTGCTTTCTAAACTCCTCAGAGAGGAGTCTAGGTGCAGCTAAGTCCAGACTTAGCCTCAGACTTGGTCAACAGTTTATTTTCTAAGGGTTGTAGAAGTAACCACTCATCAGTTGTTAGTAACTAATTTGGCAGGTGCCCAGGCTGGTCGTGTTCAATGAGAATGATCACAGCTAGATTAATGAATAGTGCAATTTATTAAAGCAACAGATACACAGGTTCTTTGGATTACTGGTGATAAGATTGCTGGTTACAAGACACACACAAATACCAAAGATATGAGTACGCTGCTAGGCTAAGAGTATGCTAAACGAATACGAGGCGACTCTATACGATGGAGATTTACATGGCGACTCAATGCCTTAGAGATTTATGCAAAACAAATATGAAGCAACTTTAATATGAAGCAAAGCAACTCTAATACATCAGAGAGATAAAGTGACTCTATAGAGGTTTCCAATCTTACCCAAAGGTGTCCCAATGGGGGGAAAGTAGTTGCTCAGCCCATCGACTGGTCCCAGAGTCAGAGTGGTACGTGATGGTGTCTTCCCTAACACCCTCTTTCTCTTCACACATTTTTATACTATTTTTTTATCTTTCAGGTGGAGCTTGAGTGACTCTAGTCATACATACCT